>NW_019396024.1:0-185904 GCF_000591075.1 Eurytemora carolleeae
GAGATAATGGCCCCCTGCCGTGACAGAAACCCGACACCCATCCGTTTTGAGGAGAGACGGATTCAGGGTCTTTTCGGTCTAAAAACGACTCTCTTATTAGTACTAAAATAGAGTCGGGCCGGCGCCCGTTTTTGGGGTCGTGCGGGTCGTTTTCAGACTCTAAAACAGCGTCGCTTGTTCTATGCGGGAAGAACTTTTAAATAAATAATTCGAATTGTCCACTGGGTATGGGAGAACAGAAAAAAGTTTAATAGATATGAACTAATTTTACTCTGAGAGAAATCCATATTTTTATTTTTTAATAATTAATAAAACCCTGCCTCACAAAATGACAATATTTACCGTTGAATAATCGTCCCCAGGTTGAAGTTATGATGAAGAGAGCTAGAGATAAAACACCTGAGAAAATATAGAATTCAAATAAATAAATTCAGGTAATCAAATCACAGAGGAATAACATAAAAGAAGAGAAATAATTGTCGTGTTAATTTCTAGAAATCTTTTCGTGGCTTTTTTCCTGTTGTAGTATATAACCGTAATATCTCTGCAAATCTTCTTTGTAAAAGGAATTGAGTTTTTGCCACAAATCCCAATTTTATAATACCTAAATCTCATCAACCAGATGATGCATACCTTTCATATTTCAAACTTAAATTGTTTTATCCACCAGAATTCATAGTTTGAAATATCTGCGGTCTACGACATTTGGTTTTAAAGAAATTGGGATTTAAAAATCTGTGTTTGTGGCAAAGACTTAATTCCTTTGGCGGAGATTTCTCATTTATAATATTTAAAAATAACTAATTCCTCTGCGGTATTGGACTATTTCTTATAAAAAGAAAGAACTGAAACGCCTTTTTAATGATTATCCCTGTTTACATTTTACTACAGTGAAACCCTTAATAAAGAATACATCGAAAGAATTTATCAAATGTCGTATTCTTTACTTTCTGATAATGGAATGTTGCAGAAATTTAGTTTTTTAATTAAATGATTATATGAAGCTCTTTAAAACTGTTCCCGCATATTCATGGCTATTTATTTATTTTCGCAAATACTGAAATTTACGTAATATAGTATAAAACTCATTGAAAAATTGTCAAGACGACATTTGATAAATTCTTCAGATGTATTCGTTATTAATGGTTTCACTGTATGTACGTGTAAAGTACAAGATAACACAGGTGGTACATGGTATTCAGAATGTTGAATTGAAATTATTTCGTAAGATTTTTGCAGGATAACCTGTACTCAGCCAATCTTACAAAGTAATCCTTAACGATTTGATCTGACAATCACAACAGTTTTACGCTAGAATTAAAATGCAGAATAATTTTTTTAAAAATATTTCAAGTGCCCCTTTAATTAAAGAGAGCATGCCAGATTAAAAAAGTCACCCTTTAAACCTTCGAGCTTGAAAAAGAATAATGAAGTTATCCTTCTTTTTATATCTAAAAATGGGTTCTTAATCAAAGAGAATTGTCAGAATAAAATACTTTTTCACTGTTTAAATCTACGTAAACAGTCCCTTAAGTTAATTAAAGGGAGTGACCGGCTATGTAAGGTAGTTGAACTGAGTATGCAGTGTTGTGGAAAGCTTCTTTCGGATTCATTCGAGGCATATTAAACTTTTTAAAGATCTGTAAATCCTGAGTTTGAGCGCAAATTCGACGTTCAAAACTCCTACTTTGGAGGTGGATATGTCTTCAGAATTAGTTTTTTTTTAAATTATTAAATTACTACAACGAAAAATACAGTAAAAATTATACAGTAGTCTAATTAGATGGTTAGGAACATATCAATCAATGCTCAAATCGATTATTTCGTTTTCATTATTATATTGAATTTATAATTTTCTTTGAATTTATTTTCAGATTTCTTCAAATTCTTCAAATGTCGTCTTTTCAATAGTAATTCTAGAAAATCTGCGAAAATCTTTGTGAATAATGAGAAACCAGAATAATCAGATAAAAGAAACTAAGAACAAGATTACTTATTTTCGATGGTAAGATTAATTTTTATTTTCTCAACATGTTCCTATACATGACGTCTGTAGTCAATTGTAGAACTTTTTTACATTTTATGTCGTCGTTATTTAATAATTAAAAAAAAAATTCTGAAAACGTATCCACCCCAAAGTAGAAGTTTTGAACATCGAATTTGCGCTCAAACTCAGGATTTACAGATCTTTAAAACGTTTAAGATGTCTCAAATGAATCCGAAAGAAGCTTTACACAACACTGCATACTCAGTTCAACTACCTTACATAGCCGGTCACTCCCTTTAAGTACCTGCCATCATAACTATAGACACGGGTTTCATGGGAGCGTGGGAGAACCACTTGTCTAACAGTATTCCTAGGAGTGGACTTCCAAATATTCCTAAAAGTTCGGTAAAGAATTCTAAAAAAAATAATAATCATGAAATTTTTTTTATAGAAAATAAAAATTAAATTAGTTAAATGACAATTGATTGAAAAAAATATAGACGAGAAAGAATACAATTGCCACCTCTCCTCCTCTATATTAAAAATAATCTCAGAATAATAAATGTTTTATAGCTGCCGATTATTAACTAATAAATTCATAATTCTTTTATTCCTCCGATATCGAAGAGAGTTGACATGAATCCAGCTTGAAGAGCAGAGTACTCCAGGTGTTGAACCAGGTATAGGGGTAACCACATGTACATGAAGTAGCGAACAAACTTCAGACAAAACATGCAGATGCATAACTCTCTGACAGCTGGTATTTTTACAAGAGAAGGTTGGTTAGAATTAGAACCAAGAGAAGAACTCAGCTTCTCACCTGATGCTGAAACTCGAACCTAGAGATTCAAAACCAATAAGGTAAATGTTTAGTTAACAATCTTTTATGTAAAACTATATTGCAATATTTACTTACAATATTTTCTGACTGTATTGGTAAAATGCAAAGGAGAAATACTGAGACTAGAACTGCTAGAAGTGCTGGAGCTAGAAATACTGATCTCCAACCTGAAATTTAAAATGTCATTAACCATAGTCAAACAAACTCAGTTTAACATTATTGTTTTTTCATATTTCTTCTTTATACTAATATATCTATATAAATTATTTGCTTATCCGTTTTTTTTAATCTAATACACGACAAACGGCTGAACGGATCAAGCCCAGATTTTTGTTGGCAACTCACAAGACCCCGGAGAATGTAAAAAATTAAAAATGTTTAGAAAAAAATCCGCAAAATTTTGAGTTTTACAACTTTTAATGCACTCTTAAACTCATTACCCTTAGACCTATAAAGAGGGGGGGGGGGGGGGGGGGCGTTACTCCTCCTGGAACTCAGAGCAATATCACTTTTCCAATCTGAAACTGAAGAGTGAAGAGGATGAAAAAATTAGTCTGCTGTTTTTTTCTGCTAGTTTTGTGTGAAAGAGAAATAAAGTAGTACTTGCAAGGTATTTGGACTGCATGTGAAACTTTAAAGTACCCAAGAAGCCAAATGTTTTGAATCTACAGTTCAAATCCCCCCCAGCAGCTCCTAAGGGGGGGGGGGAGGGAGCAAAAAAAAATGTTCGCGCTTCGCGCATATTTGCTCCCCTAAATTTATTTCTGTGCACTGTGTGTGTACGGCGGGACTAACCTGAATATTGAAGAAGTGCAGTTGCCAGAGCTGTTCCTCCTAACCCCCCTGAATATGTTGCGGTATTTATCAGACCAAACACAAAGTTGTGCTTGGAACTAGGAAACCAGGTGGAGAGAAGAAGAGAACAGGCTGGCCAGCAGGGAGCCAAGAATACTCCTGTAAACAAACATTACATATATTTAATTTTTTGTAAAATGTTATCAAAATGCAATAAAGTTTACAAGGGTCAAACCTTTTTGGTTAAAAAATTAAGCCTTATTTGCGTTTAATTTCTGAGGGTGTATTCAGAAATCAAAATGAGGAAAATAAATGAAAGGAGACTATAGATGGAAAGTGAAAAGGAAAGGGAATAAGAAAGTGGAAGGTAAGGATAGAGATAGATGGGGAAACGGAAAGGAAGGAAAGGGAAAGGTAATTAATGAGGGAAGGAAAAATGAAATGTAGGTAGGAAAGGTTAAGTTAGGAAAAAAGAATGTGAATTACCAGTAAAAAGAAGAGCGAGAACAAGAGTAGAGAATGATGAGACTAAAGACGAAAAAACTGAAGATACAGCGGCTCCGACTAAGCAAATTCGTAGTGTGATTTGGGCTCCATATTTGCTAGACAATCCAGGATATCCTAAATTTTATTTTCTTCAGAAATATTGATTATTTCTTCATTCGAAAACACTTTCTAACAATTTGACTGAATTTTATTACTTTAATAAGTTTCTTATTTCTATTTCTAGCAGTGTAAATAAACCTTGGCTATTTCAAACTAAGGCTAATAATTTGTGGCGAGTATTCATTTACTTTGCTATAAATGATATCTAGTTTGAATTCATTTTAAAACCAAAGAAAAAACTTTTAAACTAAGAATACTCAGTTTTTATTTCTCGTGACGGCTTGGGGGGGGGGGGGGGGGGGGCGGAGGCGGAGTGGTTGGGAAAAAGTTTTATAGGGAATTAATTCTGTTAAATCAGGCACTTTTCTGTTAAATTTTTTTTATCGATTTTGTGTTTATCTTTTATGAAAAACTTAAAAAAATAAATTGATAAAAAAGAAAACAATACATTGAAAATGTAAAGCAAATTAAATATAAGATATAAAACCAAATTAATCATTAGGTTATGTATTTGTAATAAAAACAGATTAAAGACTAAATGTTTCTAAAAATTAAATAAACTACTGTATTTGTGTGAGACAAGGTAACTAACTGACCTATCTGTACAGCTGCATACGGTAGTATAGCTGCAACATCTAACCAACCCAACTCAGACATATTGAGACCCAACTCCATCCCTAGCACAGTCTTCACCACGCCTAGCGGCTTAACAAATTTGTTTTCTCTATTCTTAAAAATTATTTTTAAACGTTTGTTGTTATAAATATGTTTAAATTGTTCAAGGAACTGTAATCGTAATTTCAAGTGATCACACCTATGATAAGAGGGAATGCCTGATTTACAACGGTACCCTATAAACCTTGACTGAAAATAAAGAGGAATCTCGTGTTTATAAATTGCCGAAAACTGGAGCGTACACTAAAGTACAGTTTGTACTCGACGCAACCAACATCCATTTTTACGACTTCTGTAATAATTATTAGTATGTCTTTATTATAAAACAGCTAGCAGACAAAATTGTCAACAAATAAGAGCATTGCTGTAGAGAAATAAGAAATAGTCCGTTAGCAGTCAAAGGTTAAAATGGGACTGTTGTAAATCAGACACGCCACTCTGCAGATGGGGATCACTTGAAATTACGTCTACAGTCACTTTAATAGAAAGATATTTACTTTTCTTATAAAGTAAGTTGAGCAGTATGCCAACCAAACTAGGGAAAAGTTGATGAATTGCCGACGCTTAGTGTTCATCTTCTTTCTTCCAGCTTACTACTGTCAATTACACTATTAACAGATCTTCACTTCTCGTATTTATTCAAAACATTTGTTGAGATCCCTCCTTGGGTTTATTTGTAATCTGGAGAGCTTGTGAAGAGTGACCTTCACTTTTTTTACACCTATCAGGAGCAGGGCAGTAATACGAGATCAATAAAATCACTTTTCTTTAACAGTATTGGTTCAATTTTTTTTAACAGTATAATACATTTTTATCAATTTTTTCAAGGTTCATCGAGTTGTATAAATGTGTACAAAGATTTTGCCCATTGCAGAATTTACGTCGTTGTCTAGATTGTTTTAACTATCATAGAAGGCACATACACTCGCTGAAATATAATATTATAAAACATAAATTCTGTAGACATAAAAAGATATCGAGTACATTTCATAGGTAACAATCTAAATAAAAAATAATTTAAAAATCTAAAGTAACTTAATTTTCTCATTTTGTGAGTAATGAATTTTCAGCACAGATTTGAAAAATAACTACCTTGCGTAATCATATCTTCTAGGATAGGAGGCGTATCTTCAAGATATGGATCTTTAATGAACCCAATAACAGTGGCGTGGTAGTCCGCCTGATCCGAGTCCCCGAGGGAGGGTAGCTGGAGGAATGCTGCGAGCTGAGGTGGAGTAGGGCGTAACTTGGCGAGAGATTGAATATAGTGTTCTAGTCCTGCTCTTCTAGACTCCAGTACACGTGCAGTTGTATTCCTGATTCGTTTAGGAGGAAAGGGTTCAGTGCAATAATACTTCCGACAATCCTAAATCAGGTTTTAACTAACTTTTTAACCATTTCATTGATTTGATTATAAAAACTATTTTTGACAGAACTTGGATTTAAAGCTGAGATAAAAACAAAACAGGTAGAGAGAAAAATTTATCTCAAATGTTTCCATTATTTAATATACCTTGTGTAAGGACAGGAATGCTGAATACCTTCTCTCCACTCTTGTATAACTACCAGAGGATGTAGTGACCTCAACTTGGTAAACTGAAATATAATATAATAATAACAATAATTCAAATAACAATGCCAATGACAATGACAATGACAATGACACTGACAATGACAATGAGAATAACAACAATAATAACAACAAATAACAACAACAACAATAATAATAATAATAATAATAATAATAATAATAATAAAAATTATTTTTTTACGGCAAATATAAATTACCAGTTAAGTAAACTAACTCGGGTGGTAAGAAAACTAACTTAATATTTGGAAGAATGAAACAAAATATTAATACGCCATGGATCAATCTCGACCTTAATTGTATACTGCTGTATATTTAAAATTATTTCATTAAGTCTAAAAAACATTGTGAAGTTGCCTTGTACAAGGTTTAGTTTTTAATTGAACTATTTTAACACATGGTAACACATGGTAACACATTACTCTTTTATTCCATATTCTTATACGGACCGCTCTTGTATATAAAGCCACTAGTTGATGATAAACTGAATGTGTGTACACTGTATATGTGTAAATAAACATACATTCTTATCAGTACTTTTATACACTACCTCCTTGTTAGTTTTTATTATCATACGCGTAGTCTGTTCAGTTCAGTAAGAATCCATAATATGTTATGTCACCAGTTGAAAAAAAAACTGTTAATGGACTGTATGCGTAATTTCAAGAGACCTTCTATTTTTGTAGAGTGATGCGTCCAATTTACAACATTAGCCCTTTGCCTGGTCCAAGGAGGACGGACTTATCCTGATTTATCTACAGTAACGCCAGTACTTGTTGATACTTTGCCTGGTCCAAGGAGGACGGACTTCTCCTGATTTATCTACAGTAACCAGCCAGTACTTGTTGATACTTTGCCTGGGACTTCTCCTGATTTATCTACAGTAACCAGCCAGTACTTGTTGATACTTTGCCTGGTCCAAGGAGGACGGACTTATCCTGATTTATCTACAGTAACCAGCCAGTACTTGTTGATACTTTGACTGGTCCAAGGAGGACAGACTTATCCTGATTTATCTACAGTAACCAGCCAGTACTTGTTGATACTTTGACTGGTCCAAGGAGGACGGACTTATCCTGATTTATCTACAGTAACGCCAGTACTTGTTGATACTTTGACTGGTCCAAGGAGGACGGACTTATCCTGATTTATCTACAGTAACGCCAGTACTTGTTGATACTTTGTTTCGAAGCTGCTTTGTTTAAAACATTTTATCATTTACTGTCTAGAGGTTGCCAAAAATAATTTTTCATTTAAGTTATTGAAACATGGAACCGGAAAGCTGTGCACAGCTTTCCGGTAATCAGAACACCATTTTAGAGATAAACACACGGTTTGCTCTGCCGTCGATGATCAGACAAGGGATTTAAGAGAACCGTTGTGAATCGGACATGCCCCTCTTTACTCCCATTTTCAAATATTTACACTATTATATACATGTTCTTGTCTGTCTGTCTATTTGTATCCAATAAACGTAAAAACGGCTGAACCGATCGGGCTCAATTTTTTTGAGAGACCTCATGTGACCCCAGGGAAGGTTTATGAATGATAAAAATTTTAAAAATTTGTGTTTTAAAGTTTTTATTTTTGTAAAATTTTGAAAATGCGTAAAAAAATATAATGAAATCCGCAAGTCTTTTTACTGTACAAAGAGAAGAAGCTCACAGATAAAGCCACAATCAAAAGTTGAAATAGAAGATGGTCGCCAAGCGCCCTTAAAGCCTAGTAATTAATATATGTAGAAAGGAAAACTTAAAATTTTATTTTGAGTATTTGGACATCGAAAGAAATAATTTAACCTTCATTGAATTTCACAAACTTTGATCTGCAGATTTTGATATGTAAAATATGCGAGGAAGTTTACTAGTATTAAACTATCCTTTATGATTTAACATTTACAGTAAAATGTTAGCTATGTTTAATTGCAACTATTTAGCCCTGATTTCCATAAACGGATTTTTGCGTTTTTTCTTGTACAATTAACAAAGGCTCGTATCTTATCTTAAAAAAAGTCCCTTATAATACATGTGTGTTGTATTGATTTCTATTTAGTTCTTTTTACCTGTATGCGCTTTCGTTGGATCTAGATGCTCCACCTGCCTCCATCCTCCGATCCATACACGTGGAGTGTTCATCTAAGAAATATGAGTTTTTTTTACATTGAAGATTATTTATCAGTCAATCACTAAATGCTTTCTTTACTACTAAATTCAAGATTTCATTGAAAAAAAACTAATTAAGAGGCGACAAAGACGAGCATTTGAGAGGTCATGTGAAATGTCAGATCATTTTAGTTTAAAAACCGTATGGACTAGGACTTTAACAAATAAGGCAAAAAAACTTGCCATAGCAAGATATATTTACGAAAATGCAAACAACCTGACACAAATATAGGCCTAACGCTAATAGAACACTAAAACTTTGTTAAATTACTTTATTCTGAGTTTATTAATTCATCAAAATATTTTAAGCACTGCGCAATCGCGTAGTGTGTTAGGAAAAAACAAATTTGGAACAGACAATAATTCATAAAAAGGAATTGCGTTTGCAACAAGCTCTGATTTTAAAATCCCTTTATCTTTGCAACCCAATGTCGTAGAACTTGTATATTTCTAACTATGCATTTTGTTAGATCAAATAACCTAAGTTTAAAATATCACAGGTTTACATCATCAGATTGCAAAGATATAAATAGGGATTAGAAAATTTGAGTTTGTAAAAAAGACTCAATTCCTGTATACCCATCTCAATGTATGTTTACCATGAAACTAAGATTAACAAAAAGATACTCGACTCAGGGGTTTAGTGGTCACTGGTCACATCAAATCTAACTTTCACTTGATAAATAAGCGCGGTTGAATTTATCAACTTACCTGGAATACTTTCTATAACTGAACTACCAGGATTATATTTCATATCATTTTCTCTGTAAATATTTGATTGCAAAGTAGCTAGAACTATGAAGATGATGGAAAAATGAGTTACTATTAAATGGATAACGATATCTTGAGGTCAATTTCTTCTTAACTTGTAAAGAACAATTCTTTTTATAAAACAAAAATTAACGAAAAAATTAACACGAATTACGATACTCAAAAATTTCTACATAAACATGTAAACTATTATATACTAAATATACAAGCATTTATTTATTCACTTTATACATTTTTAGTTCATTTTAGTTGGAAAACAAACAAAACAGTTAAAAAAGAAAATTTCCGACTAACGGGATGAATAGGATTAATATATAATATAATATATATATATCTATGAGAACAAAATTTTTAAAAATTCACAAAAGAAATCTATTTGTTGAAATAATGCCTTGCAACAGTTTTATTATTATAGATTTAAATGATTTAAACAGCTAAGAGAATAATAATAAGGTCATTTTTCATTAAAAGAAAACCGGAAATTATGTTGCTAGATGAAACCGGTACAAAACAGAAATATTCATAAGTTGATTTAAGTCTCTGTTATAACGACAACTTGAATTATTATAAAGAAAATTTCAGAAGAAAAGCTTTAGGTTAGTCCCCAGTAGCTTGCCTGATTCGTAGGCAACACTTTATCATTAATAAAGATTATCTCTGCTGAAATACGCGAGAAGTTTGCATCCATGTACTATTCACATTACACATGTTATGGTCCAGAGCAACTTTAAAATCTAAACAACCGGATCTGAAGGATGGTATTCATCATTGCTATCTTCATCATCAACACCGTCATCGTTTTCTACAGATTCATCGACAGGTCCGTCAGCTTGGTCTTCTACGCGGACTAACTGGTGTTGATGGAAAACATGAACTATATCCTGAAATACAAGTTTTAGCGATTAAAAAAATACAATTATTTTAATATATTATCATTATTATTATTAGCATTAACTCATCATTCATTGAAAAAGGAGTCAAAGCTCCTCGTCCCCGAAGGGTGTACTATCCATGGGTACCATTCGGTCTGCAAAACAACGAAAAGAGATTTATAAAAATAAAGCATTTCAAATCTAACAGCGGAAGTTTAATTACATCTGTCATTGTAATACGGAGTAAATATAGGCCCTATTCTATATAATTACCATTTTTAATAGTCCAGAAAATTCACACTTTTACAAATTTACAGCGCAAGAAAGCATTAATTAACAAGCTATGGGTCTGAATGAAAGCATTTTATTTCACGCTAAAAAATGGAGATTTTCTTACTAGAGAAAGAATTATATTCAATGCTACTTATGAAAATCAATTATGGTTTGTATTGTGGAAGACGATATTTCCACAGCTTCTGTCCTCTGGAGATTCGCCAAACCAAATATAGATAGAGTAGACTCATGTGATTTAAAGTATTTTTTTAGAGTTATGTTATATTAAGGAGAAAACATATACACTGAGTCCAGCCTAGCCTCGTTTAATAGAGACCGCCCTCTCGACCTCTATAGTATTAACCTTTGTAGCAAAAACGTAATAATGGAATTTTATTCCTTGAAATAGTCTTAATATATTCTTTAACTTATGCCTACAACCTTCGTAAAAGAATAAACTAAGATCATGAAATCTAGAAGAAAAATTACCATTGTTTCATTTTCCTTTTCAAAAGATAATCATATTCTTTCAGAAGCAAGAATAATAAACAAAATTTAGGAATACAAAAACGATACTTGAACAACTATTGAAGTGCGACACATCCGTTACAATGGCTTTTCAAAAAAATATTTTAGATTCTTTTGTAACACCGACCAGCCGTTTAACCGTCCTCTACCCTACCCTGTGCTTCAAAATTTTTTTGTGATAGGTCTTTTATACATCTATCTGTTAATAAAATATTAATCTGTGAAACTATTTGTACGTGGTAAATGCAAGATAGAACCTACCCTAGGGTGCTCCTCAACATAAACCTCTGCAATATGTTGGTTCCTACCAGACTCTCCTCCTTCAGTGCTACTCGAATCAGAGCTTCCTCCAGCTGGGGACTCACCTCGAGAACTAAATCAAAAAAATTATTTCACAACACAATCCAATATTATCAGACCTTTGGAAAAAAAACGAAAAAAGTTTTTTATAAGTTGACACTTTTTGATACTATTATCCACATTTTTGTCTAAAAAGTTTAAAAAGTAATAATTTCCCACCTCTGGGGTGAAGGGCCTCCAGCTCTTGCCAGTCTCCGAGCTGCTCGACGGAACGGATTCTCATTTTGTGTAGAAAAAGTCCCGCTCTGTGTTACACGAGGACGTGCAAGCAGTGGAGCGCGCTCGTCTTCTGTCTCAGACTCAGAGTCACTGGGGGGAACTTCACCATTTGCAAACACCTTCTTCCTGGATATAATCTTAATTAGAAAATAAAAATAATAAAAATTACAGAAATCAGTGGTTAAAAACATGATGCATAGGAATAAACTCCTCAACAGAAATATTAAAATTGATGAGTTAGCAATTACATGACACGTTCAATGATAATGTTATGTGCAAGGCGTAGGATATATGTATTATGTAATTGTAGGTAGTATATAATGTTAATAAATCTAATCTACTAACCTACACTGTGGACAAACTCGTTTGTTTTTAAGAAGCCAAGGATCTATGCACTTAATGTGGTAGGCGTGGTCACAGGGAAGGATCCTTAATTTATCCCCCAGAACATAATCATCCAAGCAGATGCAGCAGGTTTCATACCGAACCTCGTCTCCAGCTTGAAATTTCTTAAAATATATTCACTAGATTTATATTCTCTATTTCTTTTTTTAAACAACCCGCCATAAAAAACTTTTTTACTACCTTGGTCGGAATTTTCTTAAGCGATGATTTAGGAAGTCTGTGCCTGCGCTCCCGCCTCCTGTCTTGTATACACTTAAACACCATAATTCCCAACATAATTATAAAGCATATCCCAACTACTATAGCAAAGGGAAGAAGGTATGTATTAATATCAAAAGGCGCGTTCTCCGTGAGTTTAAGAACAAAGTCCAAATTAGGAAATGAGAACTGTTTGATAATCTTCTCTGCGTCTGATCTACCAATGAATACTGAAGGAATTAACACCTCTGCGTCTCCGCCTGGAAATACATTAAAAATAAAATAATCGTGTTTCATGAATTATCTAATTATTCATTTGTATTTAAGCAATAAGCATGTGCTTACCCATAGGGATGAGCTCATCATTTTTATAATTGTACACAATAACTCCAGAGTAGTGAGCTGCCTGGGCATTCTCAACCTTTTCCTAAAAAATGAAAATATTGCAAAATCTTGAAGTAAATCGGCAAAAAAAACTGCTCGTCTCTGGCGTTAATTGCCATAGAAGCTTGAATTAAGATAAATTTAAATTATCGATCACTACACAAATTGCTTAGATTTGTTAAAAAATTTATATAGGTTGTACTTTGATGGGTTACTTCCAATTTAACAATAAAGAATACATTAAGTTAGACAAAATAAGCTTAACGATTCTAGAGGCCGGAACTTTAGTATAATTAAATCTAAATCGTAAATCCGTTTATTTCCCACCCCATGGGTTAATCTAAATCTTTCTGCAAAATCTTATAAATTACAAGTCAGGATTTACAACACATTGAAACGGAGAAGAATTTTTCTAATCTAAAGATTCCGACAAGGGTTCACTTGTAAGTCCTAAGTTGTTAATACTGTCGGTATTATGCTAAATGATAATTAGCAAATGTTTGGTATGTCCCAAATTCTTGAAATGTGCGTCCCATACCTGAAATGTGCGTCCCATACCTGAAATGTGCACTCTGTACTGTTCCCAGTCCCTGGAATGCTTCTCTTTATCATAACAATCCAGAATACATTATGGGGTAGCTTGGTGTCAGGGGGTGGTTTAATTGGTCCACACCCATGGGAGGGTTCTGCAACGACAGCCACGCCTACTAACCCATCTGCAGGCAAAGAGTCACCGAACCTATAAAGTTAAATTAAAATAATATCAAAACAATCGACAAACCGCAAAAAGTAATTTTTTTATCATCCCTTAATAACTTGACTTAATTTGCTTTATAATTAGTAACCTACCTATCATCCTATCTATATAGAATGACGTTTAGTTTCCAGTAGACGTGTATAGAATTCTGGAGGGTAGATAAGATGATTTTTATGAATACTGTTATGTTGTACTTTAATTTTAATATTATCCAGAGTAAATCATAAAGTAAAACAGTATTCACAAAAAAGAAATATATTTTTATGGTTGAATGTGTTGAATAGGATAATTTACATCATCTTTAAAACATGGAATATAAAAAATTAAGAACCACATTTAATGAATACTTTTACCATGCTAAATCAAATTTTCCGGATTTTACCATGCTAAATCAAATCTACATTTTTCCGAATTTTACCATGCTAAATCAAATTTACATTTTTTCCGGATTTATATTTTATCATTAGGTTTTTGGAAAACCTATGACAAAAGGAAGAATTTTCAATTTTTATTTACCTAAAAGTTTGATATGTTTTTTTGCTTTGTTCCTACCCCCTCCCGCTGAATGGGGGGGGGGGGGGCAATTCGCAGAATGAAGTAATTGTATTAAGAAAAATAGTTGGGCGAATGTGATATGGTTTTGATAGTGACGTGAATATTCACGTGAATATTCTGAAGGTCGTTTTTTTCATCACATCTCTTATCATGTACATACAATACATACACGTCTGAGCTTTAACTTTTAAATAGCAACTAGGCGTGTAATATATATATTTAAATACATGGCTATCTATCCTAATTTAACAGTATTTTCATATTTTTACAAATATCTATTGCCTTCATAATATTTCTTGTTTTCACAATCTTCAGGACAACTCTATTTATATCTGTTTTACTAGCTATATATATTCATCTAACTAGCTAAACTATTTATCTATCTATCTAGTTACCTGGCTGCTTGATCCTCGTATATTCTGAAAGGACGACGTGTTTCTGCCGTCTCAACTATCTATCTAGTTACCTGGCTGCTTGATCCTCGTATATTCTGAAAGGATGACGTGTTTCTGCCGTCTCAACTATCTAACTATCTAGTTACCTGGCTGCTTGATCCTCGTATATTCTTAAAGGACGACGTGTTTCTGCCGTCTCAACTATCTAACTATCTAGTTACCTGGCTGCTTGATCCTCGTATATTCTGAAAGGACGACGTGTTTCTGCCGTTTCAACTATCACATCACATTTGATCTAAATACAAGGTTTCAAATCAAATAAATAAAAAAGTATTTCAACACCTTTCATACTTGGGCGTAAATTGTGTGATGAAGCGTGTTAAAAATGAATAATATTCTGTAACGCTGTCTTCGAGAAAAACTCAAAAACCCTTTTTACAAAATAATTAAATACAATTTAAAACGAACAACTCGACTAGAGTTAAAAACGTTATAAAAGCTGTTTAATTTGAAAGCTTTTAACTGCACAGCCTGTTGAATTAAATACTTTCTTTCGTCTCTGAACTTTCTCATTGGCCGGAGAACCAATAAAGGTAAGGAAAAATCACGAATTTTGTTTCACTTATTGTAGAATAAGTAATTAAAGAAACTGAAACTAGTTCAGCCTTTTCTATAATTCATAGATGTCCATCTCCTAATCTCAATTTGATAAAGTTTTGACGTAAATATACAGTATGAAAATCAAAAATTGTAATTACAATAACAACCATACATCCCTAACCACAGAAAAAATTATTGTGCCTCCGAGTAAAGCAGAAATGTGAAACATTCCTACTTTAAGTTTTAAGACTAACTTAAGTACCTGAACTATAATAAGGGAAAGAACTGTTCCCACAGCACATATTCCCCACTTTGCAGGATTCATGGCTTTGGCGACTTCATTCCGGTCAGAACATACCGCCTTAGTAGGTCAATAAGAGAAATACATTGATTCAACAACAACTTAACTAAATTAACTAACAAACTAAATGAAATATTAAACTATAATAATAAATTATTGTTCAAGGCTACCTCTGAACATGTTGCTGTATTAAAGTAATGCTTGACGGTTTCTCAGACCATATTTCTGAAAATTTATCAATTTATTTTGTTCTGTTGTCTTTGGTACGTTCTGTCTCTTTCATCTTGTTGTCCTCTGCTTCTAGAGCAGCTAAGAGCTCCTCCCTCTTCCGTAGCTCACGTTCTAACCTCTCCTCCTTCTCACGTTTCTTCGTTGCTTCCAGTTTATCTCGCTTCTTCTTCTGTATTTGCATCTCACGTTGTATCTCCTCCTAATATTAGGAATTATAATTAAAATATCAAAATTTTATCAAAACCAAACTTTTTCTAGTTAAAAATTCCATTTGTCATAACAAAGTGAACGTAACCAGATTGTGCCGTTTTAAGACCTGTACAAGAACTAGTTGTCTTGTTAACAAAAATAAAACATTGCAACTAACGCTGTAAAGTTTTAACAATTTGAAATGTTCAATGAAAATAGTTGTTAGCACTCCAAAAGCTCCCTAGTTTTACAATATAAAATTGCCTGCCAAGGAATAAATTCACTGCTATATTTTGAATCATTGTTAATATTCTAATAAATGTAATAACAGTATAAAAATTGCAAAGTTTGACATTATTTATAACATTTATTCTTTCTCAAATTGTTGAATTTATATCACTAAATAATAAATATATCAGATTCTTGATTTTCTTGATATAAAATCATCAACTTTTGATGGAAAAAAAGATAATACTCAGCAATGGTAACATAAAGATTTCATAGAATGCTGAAAAGGAACAATATTTTAAGAGTTGGATGTATAAAAGAGATGTAGCGAACTAAAAATAGCGAGAATAGATGGAGGGAAGCTAAGGATTGAAAAGCTAAAATAATTTATACTGTTACTATGGCATATTTAAGCTTTTCCTGACAATAAACAGCAAGTATGAGTCATGTGTAAACATAAATATTACATAAAAATGCATAATATTCTACTGTCGAAGATTGTTAAGAATAAACAAAAAATCGTATGGTGGTAGGGGGTGAGATAAATTTCATCTAAGTAAACCTCTTATTAAGAAAGGTCTTGTCAGTTTCTCATCCGATGTAATGCCCAAGTTAACAGCATTAGAAAGTAAGTATCGAAAACTTTTATCTATTGGTTATTGTATTTGGAAATTGTTAGTGTTAAACTAAAAAAGTATACTTTTAAATCATGTATTTTGAAACATTTGAATATTTCACAATCCCAAATATCATGAAGGACTATTCAGAAACAACTTTTCAAACTTATCATACCTGATAGTTTTTCATTGGTAAGTCTTCCGGTTTCCATTTAATCATTTCTCCAATACCTAGTTGAAGCCGAATCTGTGGATGCCTGAACCCAACCCTCATATTAGAGACATTGGTAAGTTTTATGTCACGTATTCTTGAAGATGAAGGAACGGAATTCTAGAGGAGTCCCAATACCCGTCCGCAGGGGGGGGGGGCATATAACCATATATAAAAATAAATTATTTTCGGACCAAAACACTGAAATTATCAATTTTTTATCGCTTTCTGAAAAATTTATTCAACTAATTCATAATAATATAACAACAAAAAAGTCTATTATTAATGTGAAGTGTCGACCATGTGTCGACATGTATGAAATCAAAAGACGAATTGATAAAATTGACTTCAAAAAAACATTCACAAAAGCTTTTCATAATCGGGGTTTTCTTAATGTGTATTATAAACCGTTTGATTCAAGATAAAGATTCTAGGACTCTGATATTGGTCAAATTAATGTCATAATAGACATTTTTATATTGCTTTAACATTATAAATAAATAATATAATTTCCGGAGCTCTTATGAGAAAAATATGAAAGGTTTCCTGATAATTTGTGCCTGGATAACTGAAATAACGTTGTTAGAAAACCAGTAAAGGTTTAAAGCTGCAGGGAACTGGATCATCACCGGGATAGATATCAGGGGCAGTATATATATCATCTAGAATACAGATATCAGGGGTAGTATATATATCATCTAGAATACAGATATCAGGGGTAGTATATATATCATCTAGAATACAGATATCAGGGGCAGTATATATATCATCTAGAATACAGATATCAGGGGTAGTATATATATCATCTAGAATACAGATATCAGGGGTAGTATATATATCATATAGAATACAGATATCAGGGGTAGTATATATATCATATAGAATACAGATATCAGGGGTAGAATATATATAATCTAGAATACAGATATCAGGGGTAGAATCTATATAATCTAGAATACAGATATCAGGGGTAGGATACATCATCTAGAATACAGACATCAGGGGTAGAATAAATACACTAGAATACAGATTACAAATATAAGGAGTATAGTATATAACTCTAGAATATTTTCCATTCTTGAATATTTTACCTTCTTCATCAAATCCGGCATTGTAGATGTATTTAACCCATCAGCTCCCAGGTATAGTTGTAGATATATTGTACTTGTTGTTATTAAAGGGAGAATATACGTGGGGTCCGCCATACTTAAATCTAAAAAATACATTCAATAGTTTGTATGTAACAACATTACTAGCATTCTAGTTGCTGTTGTTAACATCAGTTAAAAGGGTTAGCGGGATAAACTGTGCCGTGAAATGCCATGAATTCCTCTGATGTAATCTATGTTTATTGTTTACCGTGGAACCAGAGGAATCCTCCAGTAAGTAGAGAAGGAACCGGTACATTCGTCATTCCTCGCAGACCAAAGAACATTGTCATAAAGCAACCGGCCTGAAAATACAAATTTGATACGAGGAATATTTATAAATTCATATCAAATCACGTTATATGGGGGTTGCTTGAGGCATCCTTTTTACGAGACGGCGGAGGTTCAATTCTTTCCTGTACTCTGGGTTTTCAGTACAGATATTTTTGTTCTAATTTTGCATCTTTCCTTTTTTCAAAATGAGTACTTAAAACCCGTGTAATATGATAAAATTAAGCCTAACATTAGGTTAGTTTTCAATCTGCTCGTAAAGTTCTCTGCAGCGCGACCATATATTTGAACCATGCTACCATTTTGGAGCTTTTATCATTTTCCTGTAACCAAACATATTTTAAATTAAAAAACAAGTCATGCTAAACCAAGAATGCGACGAACTAAACATATTCACACAATTTATAATGTATTTTTTTTATCTTTTACCTGAAACACTAAAGGAAGCATAGCTTTACCCGGGTGGCAGTTGTGAACTGACATATAGTTACCCAGACATTTTGCAGCAAACCTGGTAAAAAAATATATTGAGCACTCTGAGGTAATGAATAGGTGTACTTATAGAATTATGCCCGGTCCTCAACTTATAATGAGTTGGTTGAACTCTCTGGTCCCTATTTCATTACCCAATCATCAGGGTTTCATGGAGCATTGGTAAGTATGTTTGATCCATAATCTACGGATTCGTAGTTCAAGCCCCGTCAACTTCAAAAAATAAAAACTGATAAATACTAATGAGTCCTAATAGGACGAAACAGTGTCTATGGATAATATATATTTTTGGATTTATATATAAATAATTAAATATAAATATAATATTAAATTTCCAACTAAATTTTTCTCTAGTATCGCCTCAAAGTGTAATTGCGAATTGCAAAATCAACTTAATAAAGTGTTAATCCTTATTTGCACTATCAACAAGTACGGTTGGATTGATTGAAGTTTTGAAGTTACACAGTTAACTAAAAAATTAACAATCTAACATGGCCAGGGTACTTTTAGTTACCCCCTCCGTTTGTCGCACTTGGTCGTAAATTACAATTTTAGCTATTTTTTCCCTAGAAAGGGGACCCAACTTAGAATCTTAAAACCAAATACTGAACTATCAACGCCGCTCCCACTGGACGCGATCTTTTTTGCTATGTCAACCGGACAGTAGCGATCTATAGATCAAGGCAAAATATAAAGGCAACGACTTTCTGCTATTAACACTATAATCAAAGCGGAGTTTATGTATTAACTAGATTAGATTAGAATTGGGTCTTAACAGCATAATTTCAAGTTATGTGCTGTTATTTATTATGTAGTTCAGCTATCACAACATGGGTATGACGGAGTTATATATTGTACATTGAATGGTTTTATTGCAAGAAGGCAAGTATTTACTAATGGGCATATTTAGCTAGATGGACAAGGGGACCCATTCAACTTAGAATCTCAAAACCAATTAAAGAACGTTCCCGTGTTTCTCCCGAGTTCCACAATCAAAATTTGAGTTATCATAGGACATGTGCAAACAGAGATTACAACTTTATATATATATATAAATATATAGAAGCTAGAAACAAGCACTGTACAGCGTTAAAAACGTCAATATTCAGGACTACAAAAATATCAATTGACTGCCAAGGTTAAACCAAGTTCAAAGGACTCTGCTGCAATGTCGGTCAGGTTTTAAAGTTTTCATAACTGAGAAGTGACAAAACAAAGTTTGTAAAATATGATAAGATTTAGAGACCTACTATATACTAATTTGAAAACTTACACTGCGTTATCTGTTTCCCCCCTGAGACTTGCCATTTGTTGCTGAATCTGTAGTTTCTGAATCTGAGGCTGCAAAACAAGATGTTAATGACGAAATAAGGGAATGTGAACCTGATTTCAAGAGACCCAAATGAAGATTCCTACCCAATTCACAACGGTACCCTTTAACCGATATCTGAGCAGCAACAAGGAAGAAATTATTATTTTTCTATCTCAAAGCGTGTTTCATTATTCATCCACTTCGCATATATATCTGGAAGTTTTGTTTAAAGAGAAAAGATTAGGAAAAATTATCAATTTTCTTAAAGAAAAACAATAATTGAAAATGCCACTCTACGTACAGTGTACAAATCAATTTGGGAGAATTGGATGGAAAAAGGGAGAAATATAAAAACAAGCAAAATAATTAATGATTTTAATACTATAAAAAGCCATTGTACGCTTACTAATAGAAAAAAGAACTTAATATTTTTGGTGAGAAACCCATATCTTTAACAATATACAGTAAATATTTTATCAGTTACATCATGATAAAATGTAAATTGCGGATCAGTTTAACATAACGCATACATTACTTACTCATAAAATTAAATATTAAGGGGAGTGACTAGCTAGATACAGTAGTTGAGCTAAAAGTGTATTATTATACAGGATGACCCCCAAAAAAGGGACTAGCATTTTTCAGCTAAAATAATCTTTTAAAATCACTCGAAAAAGTTCTTTTGTATTTAGAAATTATATAAACATTTTATCGTTCGATATTTACGTTTGGTGTAAATTAAGGACCAAATCAAACCAAATAGTGTTGAACTTTCTTGCTGGTAGTGGTCGGTTTCTTTAACCCAAGGTTGGATATAAGGTTAGATGCTCTGGATTCGCTCCAATGTAGGTAAATGTCGTCTTTATTGCGATGGAGATTCTAAATCCTCATTGATACTTGATACACTGATACTTAAAGGGACAGACCGGCTATGTAAGGTAGTTGAACTGAGTATGCAGTGTTGTGGACAAATTCTTTAGAATTCATTTGAGACTTTTTAAAGATCTGTAAATCCTGAGTTTGAGCGCAAAGTCCACGTTCAAAATCGAACTTCTGGATGGATACGTTTTCAGAATTTTTTTATTAAATTATTAAATAACGATCCGACAAAAAATGAAAACAAAATTCTAAAGTAAGCTAATTAGTTGTTTAGGAACATGTTGAGAAAATAAAAATTAACTCTTATCAAAAATAAGTAATCTTATTCAATTATTAGTTTCCATTTTCTCATTATTCTAGTCTCTTATTTTTCACAAAGATTTTCTGCAGATTTTCTGGAAGTATTATTGAAAAGACGACATTTGAAGAATTTGTAGAAATCTACGAATAAATTCCTAGAAACTAAGAAATTCAATATAATGATGAAAACGAAATAATTGATTCTAGTATTGATTTATTGACAAATTTCTTTGGAGAAATATGTTCCTAACTATCTCATTAGTTTACTGTATAATTTTTACTTTACTTTTAGTCGTCGTTATTTAATAATTTAAAAAAACCCGATTCTGAAAACGTATCCACCAAATTTCATGATTTTGAATGTCGACTACGCACTCAAACTCAGTGATTATACATGTGGAAAAGGTTTATATATCTCAAATGAATAAGAATTTGTCCACAACACTGCACACTCAGTTTAACTACCTTACATAGCCGGTCTGTCCCTTTCAACAAACATCACATTTAACAAATATTGATTGTACTAACAAGTTTGAAACTAAAGGATGCAAATCTAAATCAAGTTATCAATTCGTCTATACTTAGTGATTATTATATATATTTAGTGAATTTATTATTCTTTAGAATAAGCAGTGACATCATATGAGAATTTAGAGTGTGCATTGCTAAAATGGCGTCTTTACCTACATCGGAGCACATCCAGAGTATCAACCTTATTATACAACCTTGATTAAAACTGTCCTATGGTATACGGTATTCTAAAGTTTAGAAACCGGTTTGTGCTACTACGTAGAATATTGGTAATATTCGAAAACCTCATGTCATTTCTCATAATAAAGTTCATTATATCAAGTTTTTCTTTTCAAATCAAATAAATCAAATAAAATAAGTTTTAAAAATTCACTGACCTGGTGATTATTAAGAGTAACCATATTCCTCTGTGCTACAACGACGACAGGGAAGAGAAGAAAGCGAAGTGTGAGAGTTGTTGCACCTATAACCTGCCACCAGGGTAAACCTAATCCCACACCCTGTTCACCAAACTAGATCTGTCTCATTTATGTTTTATGTTTTTTATGTTTTATGTTTTATGTTTTATGTTTTATGTTATGTTTTATGTTTTATGTTTTACGTTTTACGTTTTACGTTTTACGTTTTACGTTTTACGTTTTACGTTTTACGTTTTACGTTTTACGTTTTACGTTTTACGTTTTACGTTTTACGTTTTACGTTTTACGTTTTACGTTTTACGTTTTACGTTTTACGTTTTACGTTTTACGTTTTACGTTTTACGTTTTACGTTTTACGTTTTACGTTTTACGTTTTATGTTTTACGTTTTATGTTTTACGTTTTATGTTTTATGTTTAAATACAGGTGGGTTTCCTTGCCAATATCAATATGTAAGAATTCCATGAGAGTTTGAACCATCCCTGATGGGTAGTTGTGTCCCAAACCTAAATATTGAATTGTCACAGAAATTTTTTTGTATGTACTAAACCCTTTTTTATTGGTAAGATTTTTAATAATTTCTATTGGTTTTAATGCATCGTTAAAAATCTAGCCTCCTGGATGTGTCCGGCGTTGCCCGTGGGATTTTAAAAACACTTTGAAAAGATTTAAATTTTTAAGAAAAAATTTGTTTAGCCTATTTACCCCCGGAGTACCGGGTACCCATGGGTTTCCTTAAAAAATTTCAGCCAATTTGGTCCAATCGTTTGGCCAGTTAAAGCAAACATATTCATATATAAAAATATATAGACATTTATTAAATGGATGCATAATGTATATACTATATATAGGTAAACATACATATTGCATACGTTACGTGGTAAGGCATTTTTTGGAGTAGACAAAGATAAAATTTATTGAGATATTATTTTTGTAAACTCTCAACAAGCTGACAATTAATTTTATTATGTAATAAAAGTAGCTAACATTGAATTTTAATATATTTTTGTTAATAAAAAACAATCGATTTTAAAGTAATAAAATTAACTAAAAAAAGACCCAATTTTTAAAAGAATCGCTAACAAAGGATATAAAGAAAAATACTTAAGGACAACACAGGATTTTCAATGCATAAGAAGAAATATTACTAACAAAGGATTCTTGGTACATTAAAAATAGCAAACAAAGGATTTCAATGCATAAGAAGAAATATTACTAACAAAGGATTCTTGCTACATTAAAAATAGCAAACAAAGGATTTCAATGCATAAGAAGAAATATTACTAACAAAGGATTCTTGGTACATTAAAAATAGCAAACAAAGGATTTCAATGCATAAGAAGAATAGCCAACAAAGAATTCTTGGTACATTAAAAATAGCTAACAAAGGATTTCAATGCATGACTAAAAAATAACTAACAAAGGATTCTCGGTACAATAAAAATAGCTAACAAAGGATTTCAATGCAAATTTAAAAAATAACTAACAAAGGATTTCAATGCATAACTAAAAGAATAACTAACAATGGATATTAAGATCAAGGAGTGCAAATAACAAATGATTATCAATAAAAAACAATAGCTAACAAAGGAGTTTATAAATTAGCTTAAGTCTCCCGGCGGCGGCGTCTACGTGGAATTTCTAATTGGGTAAACATCCTACAGAAAAAAGCCTCCTATGCCAAAAAGGTTAATCTGAGGGAAATATTACCTATCATAGATGTTAACCGGGGGGAAATGTAACATTTTGTTATTTTCGTTTCATCTCTAAAATGTTACGATTTCCCCAACTATGGCTAACATACAACAAACAAACAATTTTGACGCTCTGCTTTAAACCAAAATACAAAAATTTTTTTAATTCTTCCGAGTTCCCCTTTAAGAATTTGAGATGAATGGGTCAAGGAATTCTTGAGTTATGATCGAAAATACAAACAGAAATAAAATAGAGTTTATTTCTTTATATCCATATACTAGCTGGGGAATCCAGCTTTGCCCGGAAACAGAACTTTTCTAAAAAGTCAATCCACTCAGATTATAATTTTTAAATAAATAAATCAATGAATTTTTGGTTAACAATTATTAAACAGGGTAAAAAATATAAACCTTGATGTCTAATTTTTTATTCCACCCCCCTGAGCTTTTTAGTAAAATGTCTTCCGATTCTTAATACCACTTTCTAACGTGGTGTAAATTTTACCTTTGATATTTCTGGTTTTGTTATGCATTAAAATATTTACAATGTAAATGATTGATTGATTGGTCGGCTAATGTATCTTAATGATTTATTCTTATTTTAGACAATAATTTACTTACCCAACTCTAGAAAGGAAGGTTCAGCAAGGTTGCTGATAATGTTGGTTTCTTCATTTTCAAAAACTGATTTAAAGGAATCCGGAAGTTCTTCTCTGGTATTATTAATTGTATTATTAGTTTGTTCACTGAGTTGAGTGTATGTTTCACTAGAGCTCAGACTTTGTGTTTCACCAGACTGTAGCCTGGCAGCGCTTATACTGAGCAGTCTTAACCCAACCCGGGCATCTGTCATCCATACAGCTTAGTAAAAAATACTCATCCATACAGCTTAGTAATATATCCATACAGCTTAGTAATATACTCATCCATACAGCTTAGTAATATACCCATCCATACAGCTTAGTAATATATTCATCCATACAGCTTAGTAATATACTCATCTATACAGATATTAGTAATATACTCATCCATACAGCTTAGTAATATACTTATCCATACAGCTTAGTAATATACTCATCCATACAGCCTAGTAATATACTCATCCATACAGCTTAGTAATAAACTCATCTATACAGATTAGTAATATACTAATCCATACAGCTTAGTAATATACTCATCCATACAGATTAGTAATATACTAATCCATACAGCTTAGTAATATACTCATCCATACAGCTTAATAATATACTTATCCATACAGCTTGTTAACAAGACCAGACAGCTTAGTAAAATACTCATTAAAGGGAGTGACCGGCTATGTAAGGTAGTTAAACTGAGTATGCAGTGTTGTGGAAAACTTCTTTCGGATTCATTTGAGACATATTAAACTTTTTAAAGATCTGTAAATCCTGAGTTTGAGCGCAAATTCGACGTTCAAATCTCCTTCTTTGGGGGTGGATATGTTTTCAGAATTAGTTTTTTTAATTATTAAATAACGACAACGAAAAATAAAGTAAAAATTATACAGTAATCTAATTAGATGGTTAGGGACATATTTCTCAAAAGAAATTTGTAAATAAATCAATGCTAAAATCGATTATTTCGTTTTCATTATCATATTGAATTTCTTATTTTCTTTGAATTTATTCACAGATTTTTACAAATTCTTCAAATGTCGTCTTTTCAATAATAATTCTAGAAAATCTGCGAAAATCTTTGTGAATAATGAGAAACCAGAATAATGAGAAAATAGAAACTAATAATTGAAAAAGATTACTTATTTTCGATGATAAGATTAATTTTTACTTTCTCAACATGTTCCTATACATGACGTCTGTAGTTTATTGTAAAACTTTTTTTACATTTTATGTCGTCATTATTTAATAATTTAAAAAAACTAATTCTGAAAACGTATCCACCCCCAAAGTAGGAGTTTTGAACGTCGAATTTGCGCTCAAACTCAGGATTTACAGATCTTTAAAAAGTTTAATATGTCTCAAATGAATCCGACAGAAGTTTTCCACAACACTGCATACCCCGTCCAACTACCTTACATAGCCGGTCACTCCCTTTAATACAACTTCTGAGTCACTTTGCACATTTTCGTACAAGTTCTGTTAAATGAAAAAACAAGTTATCTTTGTTTAAAGTTACAGTGTTTATTTTACATGTAAAGCCACACTATCAACACTGAACAGCTGTTTAGAAGAAAGCTTATAGTAGATACGCATAAGAGGTCTGTAGACCGTTACGCTTTCAGAACGTAGATTTTTAAGTTATAATATGCATAAATAATAAATATATTACATGACTTACACGTTAAAAGGATTCATCACAAATTTCAAAATCCTTAGCTTATAAAATATCCAAAATTTTGGGGGTTAGTACCACAATTTAAACACCGCACAATAATGTTCATGTATAAAACGCAAAAATTACTTTATCCTCGTTTTCTGACTGAACATTAAAATCTGTTTACGGTAAGATATGTTAAGCTTTGATCCTAATCCCCCAAAATGGAGTATTATCAGGGGGCGGAAACGTCATGTGTGTGTGTCTGTACCAAAAGAGTGTGTGTAAAGTTTACCGAACCGAAGGTGTGTACTATAGGTATATACAGTACATACAAATCTCGATATTTGTACAGTCTAGGAGAGT
Organism: Eurytemora carolleeae; assembly: GCF_000591075.1. NCBI lineage: Eukaryota > Metazoa > Arthropoda > Copepoda > Calanoida > Temoridae > Eurytemora > Eurytemora carolleeae. The sequence continues at coordinate 26,472 of NW_019396024.1, forward strand.
ACATTTGTTTATTGTTAATTGTTTACAAATAAGTTTAATATACATGCAGTATATTATTTGTATATTTAAGTCAACACTATAAGCCAAATTTTCATGCTCAGAATATAATTAGATTAAAGTTTACAATAAAATAGTCGTTATTCATGCTTAATTATAATTGACAACATTGTTCTGCAATTTCCTTGACTGTAGTCATGCTGTGTGTCTGTACCAAAAGAGTGTGTGTAAGGAATACCGAACTTGTCTCCAAAGCAGTGCGACTGGCTTTCTCATGCCAGACCAGCGCCATTTCCTTTCCCCTTATTCCTATTTCCTTAGTATTATGTGAATTAACCGTCAGGTAAATATCCCTTTAAGAATTAAGATTTGTGTGAAATTCTTGAAAATGATAAAAAATACCAAGCTTATATTAATTATCATGATATCATCATCACATTCAAGTATAAAAGTTGATACAAGTATGTAATTACAGCTATTTTGATGCAGATTTTAATTATAAGATAAATTAATTATTTGTAATATAAATATTAAGGAAGACAAGATCCTTTTCCTACCGTTGATGCAACATCTAACAAATAAAGTATCAGAAGTCATGCAACATCTAACAAATAAAGTATCAGAAGTCATGCAACATCTAACAAATAAAGTATCAGAAGTCACTATTATCATCATCAGCTTTGTGTTTAGATATTATCGAACAATTAAGAATGGACAATACATCTAGTGAATATATGTTTTAACAATCTACTGAAAAGATAATAGGAAAGGTGTTCATGGATGCCTGATGTGTGAGACAATATTATCTGCTTGAACCCTGTTGATGAGCTTTTCATCAACCGGAACATTTTTATCTGAAATCAGATAATATTAGCAGGGTCCCACGCGTACTTTTCAAACTCTGTACAGTGTAGATTGTTCAAGGTGGTCATGTCAAGGTCTGATATATGAAAATCCAGGTTCAAATTAAGTTTGATATGCTCTGGGTTGGTACTCTTGGGTAGGACGGAGAATCCTCTGAGAACTCCCCACTTCAGCAACACCTGCGGCGGGATAACAAGTAAATTTAGTATTTATCTAGATTACTTATATTAAAATTGACGTAAAAAAGTCATCAACTTGTTTACCTGAGCTGGAGTTTTATCTATGTTGGAGGCTATTTCAAGAACAGATTTAGACGATAACAATTTGCCTGATACGCCGTTTTGTCCCAGTGAGCTGTAGGCCTAAATGAACCAGATATTGGTAAAACAAATAAACCATGAAAAACAGCATGATCTAAGGGGATTGCTTTTTGATGCGTTTGGGCACAAGTTCTAAAATTCATCAAAAAGCAAGTTTTTTTCTTCACTTTTTTTGATACTTACCAAAAAAATTATTTGTTTCCCATAAAATAAATTATTTTTTTCCAATTCAGTGTTCATTATGTTATTTGNACAATAAAATCCAGTTACCTGAAGATGTATAGAATGTGTTGAACAGAATTTAACTAGATCATCCTGGGGATAGTGAGGATGAAGCTCAACCTAAACACTCAGGTTCAAAAAATTCTTCAAAAGTAAAATTCACAAATTATACAGGACACTAATGGTTGAAAAAGCTGTAAAAAAATCAAAACAACTTTTAGTAAAATTCTAAATTTTGTGAGTAAGGTTAGTGCTGCGTAAAGTGGAACCCATACGACTGCGGAAAAAGAAAAGGACTATAAGGACTATCAGTTATGATTTTTGATAGTCCAATAAACATAAAAAAGCAATTGTGCAGTGAAAATAAACTTTTTTAATTAATAAGTTGATTTTCAAGCTATTGGTAAAACTTTTTGCTTTATAAACATGTCAAATACACAAAAAATGCATAAACGTTGTCTTCATATTCCGCACTTTTATGGGTTCCACTAAATGTCTAACCTGATTTACATGAGGAACAACTGTACAGTGTTCCATCAAGTGTTCCAAATGCTGAACGGTATAGTTAGATACTCCAATGGATCGAAGTTTTCCAGATTTGTAAAAATCTTCGAGAACTCTCCAACTCTCAGCTCTTAACAAGAAATAAAATATGAATAAACTACTAGACATAAAGGGAGTAAAAAAGATTGATGTTTTCAAAATGAAGTCATTAATACAATTATGCATAGACAACTAGCCAGTGACATAGCACCGCATCTTTCTGATTAATAAGATTTTTATGACCAAAATGAAATACCAAACCTTAAAAGTTTGTTTTGAGGATCATCTAATTGAAGTTTCTGAACCCCAGGCCAGTGAATAAGAAACAGATCAAGATAATCAGTTTCTAATTCATCTAAACACTTCAATATTCCATCCTTGCATTTTTCTGTTCCATGGTCTTGAGGAGATAGTTTTGACGTAAGAAATATGTCTCTACGAGAAAGATTTAGGCCTGGCAAAGTTTTAGCAAGGGTTCCTGCAATATCCTTATGATTTCTATAGACCGCTGCTGTATCTATACCAAGGTAGCCACTCTCTAGAGCTGATTTCACCGATAATTCAACAGCAGCAGGTCCCCGGGTTCTATAGGTACCCAGAAGTACTGAAGGCATTTTCACGCCGTTACTTAGAGTGATTTCAGTCATTGTACCTGGAAAAAAGAGATATCAGGATTGTACATTATCCAGCGCTGAGTGCAGGGCTTGAAGAATAGATAGGAGTTGATCGTTCTTTACGTTTAAAACCATTTGTTGATTATCATCAGTTAAAACTTGTATCACGGCATTCTTGCTGTTCTTCAGCGCATCAATGACATGAGGCGCCTCTTGGGGATCGAAAAAGATCGGCTCTTCCTCCCTTGTTTGCGGGATATTAGGTTGATTACTAGTTTTTCCTAAACCATTCTCCTGCTGAGGAGAGGTGACCTGATCACTCCCAGGTGGAGAAATCCCAGGGGGAAGATGGAAAACCGTTCGCCCCCCTGATATCACAAGGTTTCCATTCCTATCCATATCAATGGAGGCTTTTTTCTCAAAATGTGCGAACTGAGCTTTAAACTTGTCTGCGTCACTTTCTTGATCATTGTCTTTCACAGATTTATTTCTTCCTCTTTCCCTAATAGCATCGATGATATTGTTGCGACGAGGACTTCCAAAGAATTTTCGTAGATCCGTCGTTTTTTCCGTTGTCGTTGCGGCGTATCTGTACTCCTGAGGCGTTGTGGAGATGACAGATCTAGAGGTTGGTTTAGTGTTGGCGGATTGACTAAACCTTTTGAGAGATAACAGTGGGGATTCAGAGGACTGTTCAATCCTCGCGGTAGGTTGGGTTGATGACATTGAAAGAGGATCAAATGGGTTATCATCGTTTGTCAGGATTAAACTCTTTCTCCCATTAAATATCTTATGTTGATTGAAGAACTCAACTGAACTGTCTTCATCCGTATGGAGATGGGAATAATCCTGGACAATATTAGTAGTTGCAGTTTTAGCATCTTTCATATGATTTTCGTCCTCCCCGAAATTATCTTCAGCAGTATCCTCCTTGAAGAACTGTTTTATTCTCTCCTCGTCCATAGTAAAGATAGGAAGGTTTATGTTATCCAGATGGGAAAAAATCCCCAAATCAACTTGAAAAATACACCTGTCAATAATTTCATTTTGAACTAGAAAAATATTTCAATACAAATCAAATTTCATTTGAACTTTAAGAAAAAAATTACTTTCAAATAAAGAACATGAAATTTTCCTGATCATTCCGTCACTGCATTGTGGGAGAACACCGTATCTAGTTAAATGCTCTCCACTGCTGATGTCATAAACTGAACCTAGACATTTGTGTGGCTGTACACAGGGAACAAATCTAACATTTTGATCAGGAAATTGAACACTTCCTAGACTTAAAGAAGTGGATGAGGTGGTTGTCGTTGTTGTTGTTGTAGTGGTTGTAGTGGATGTTGTTGATTGGACAGGTTGGGTTGTTGAGAGATGATTCTGAATGTTTTCTTTCTTTTCAATGTGAACATAAGGTTTAGGTTCCACGCACCTGGAAAAATTGTTCTATGAAAAGAAACACAGATACGATAGATTGAAACGGTAATATCAAACTTGCTATACAAATATTATAAAATGATAGAAGAGACTTAAAAGAATTAATCTTTAGTTTCATCGTGTTAAAACGCTTAAATATAGGCGGAAAAGCGGGTTTTAGAAGAGTGTTTAAAATCTTTTCAATACGTCCTGGAAAAAAATAAAGTTTAAATAAATATGTTTAAATCCCCTGTATAAATCCTATTTTCAACACTACCTATGGAACCCTCGCTTAGAGCAGGGTGAAAGGACGCCAAAGTTTGCAATATCAAGAGCATCATAACCATACACCTTGTTACAGTCAGTAGCTTCCAGGCACAAAAGACCCTGCAAAAGAAGCCAAGTTAGTTCATAATGTGTAAGAGAGACAGTTGGAAAGAGGATATCAAAAAGAAACAGGAAGGTACCCAAGGACGTGTGGACTTAGTGTTATTTCGCCTTACCAACGATGTTTAATTCTGTCTATTATTGATACTATTATTATCTGTTTTATTTGAACCTTATATTTGCCTTATATGCTTATAGCCTAGATAAATAAAAATATCCTTTCTATAAATAGGGGGTTTTAAAAGGATTCAAACATCTGTTACATGGGAGAATGGAGGGGCAGGGGGGACAGAAAAATTGTTCCCTTCTATACTATAACTCCCGTGTGCCCCTGGGTCTGCTCACCACATTATCTCCATCGATGTCAGATTTCTTCACCAGTTGATTTCTAAAAGAGTATCAAAATATTAAAAAATAGGATTAATTGCAACATCAATGTTAAGCAAATCAAAAGAATTTTATTCAACAAGGCTTTCCCAGAACCTTTTTGGCCGTCTGAACATACAGCGCGTAGTGAAGGATGTTTTACAGACAAAATTTGTGGACAAAATCCGCAAACAAAACTAAGAAGTGGATAATGGATAATGATATTTAATTTTAAGATTCATCTTTTCTTGTTGATATACTTATTATTTAAATTGAAAACGTCGATTTAGACCTATCAAATGGTCTTTGTGCTTGTCAGACTATTGATAATTAATTTTGCTTTAATTCAATTTATTTTTAAGCGCCTATAATGTGCGCTCTAAAACAAAACTTTACTCTAGCTCAATTAATTGGAAACTGAGCAAATTTAATAAATTATGATATTATTAATTGAATCAGTTCTTTAAACCTTGCAGATTGAGGCCTAAACACGGGCTGGGGTTTCACATGTTGGGGTTTCACAGATCTTGGTACAGGAGTAGTTGTAGTACTTTCCCATACCTTCAGAAATGACAACATTAAATGACCTAAGTGTTAACTGTTGAGTAAACGGGGACTATGCTATATTTTTTCTTCTTCATTTATGTCTGAACTTTATTAACTTTTCTTTCCTGTATGTAAAATTTGCTTATCTTATAGGCCCAAAAAGAAAGTTGGGTGGTACAGGGAGAAAAAACTTTAAACTAATCTTATCCAAAAACTATAGAACTTGCTAGTAATAGGCAAAACAAAAGTAGCATTACCACGATTTGGGGGAATCTCGAAAGTGCAATTTAAATTCCTGTTTTTCTTCACCTTTTCCTGATTTGAGAAAACGTTGACGACGACATCATTATGTTTATGCTGCGGGATACAGCAAAGCTCATGTTGACCACTACAGTCCCTTGTCTGTCTGGTCAGATGTTGCATACAGATCCCACGAGGTATACATCCACACTCCATACCGGCATCCTCCTATTCCAGGTTTATCATTGATTGACAAATTAGCTAGACAGACTGAGCTTAACTTTTCAAGAATTAGAAACAAAACCAAACGTTATTTTCTTCCGTGTCTTTAAACTTTGAGTTTTAAAAAAAACAATATTTCAGCATTAAAACCTGGTTCTTGTTATATGTTAAAGAGAAGAATTATATTTAGGGCAAATTTTTACCTTTATTTTCTTAACCTCTGAGATCAGAGCGTCCACACTTACTAATGGTCGGATCTTTAATAAAAAGAAGTTTATCGTTAAAGATTTATCAAATCATTTAAAACAAAGACTGAAACATATTAAAGTGGCTGAAGAGCTAAGAGCGTAAACAATAAATAAGACATAATGGATAGATCGGAAAGGGTATAGACCACATCCTATGATAAAATAAACTTACCTTAATTCTCCCAACATCGTTCTGAGATATTGCTGCTCGTAACATACCTTCATACAAAGCTTCTAGTCCCTGTCTTTAAACCAGGAGTGAGGTTTTTAATTAACAGATAAGACAGATAATATAGCCACTTATTGACGCTTAGGATTAAATTTAGTTTATTTTGTTCTTTGAATATTATTATCTCCTAATTTCCTTGAACAGCATCTAATTGATCCATGAGTAGGACAGGGTGGAAACAGACCGAGCACACTGATATCTAGAGCTAGTGAACCATAGGGTTCAGATTCACATGAACCTCCGGGTACACATGAACAACGACTTCCATCTACATAAAATCATTTATGTTTTATAATTTCTCTTCAACTGCAAAAAAAGTGTGGAGTATATACCGGACTCCCTTAATATAGCACGCTTTCACTAATTTTTACCTTGGGTTTGAGCAAGGCTAGATTGAACTAGCAAACATAAACTGAAAACGAGTGTAAACATTTTTCATTCTGTTCCATCCAGGGTTTAATTTATATCATCTGAAAGAATTCTTTTATAGTTTTTCTGAATGCTGTATGTAATTAATAATTATTAAATAAAAGGTCTATCTGAAAAGGGCGATTAAATTATTAAAATACAATAAAATTCTAATAGAGGAATAATAATAATAAGAGAAAAATATCATTCTAAGAATTCCTAAGAAAATTCTGAAATACTTTTATTTTTGAAGAAAAGGGGGTGCATTAAGCTGGATAAGGTTTAATTAGGACACATTCTCCAAACTTTTTATACTTGTTATACTATTTTGGAGTCTACATTTCTTTGTTATAGTTCTAGTTTATCCTTCTCCAGACTATAGCTCTCCATCTCTACATGTTCACTAGTTCCAGTACTGTACACGAATGTGAGCAGGAAGAGAACCAGCAGTATAACAGCAATCAGTAGTTTGAGTAAACGACGTCGCAGAACTCTGGAATTAAAATCAGGATTGAAATTAAACACGGTATTTTATATCTATCAAATAAATAGACCCCGAAAGACCTGCGCGGGATTGCGCACTATGATATCTTGTCACTATATTTATAATAATAATATAAAAACAGTGCACATGATAAACACGAAAGAGTGTGGGAAGGTAGGGCCGTGAAGTAAAACCAAAAACAAAGCTAAATGCTGGTCGTTTTCGCTCTGTCTTTTAATAATTAATGTCGCTACAGATATTTTGATACAATTTAGTTTTAAAAAATTGAAATTTTGAAGAGCAAAGCTAAGACGAAAATCATTTAACTTTAAATCTACCACTCCTTCTCCTGAAAATGGACATCAAGGTTCTAAGTCAAAACACCTAAACTTTTTCTCGTCAATATATAAATATGCATTATGCAGTCAACAGAGTCAGAATCTCAATTTTCAGAGAATGAAACCTAGATAATTTTCAGCAAATCTGTTGCATGCATCAAGGAGAGAATTTCTCAAGTCTGAAAGCTGTTCAAAGCTGAACATTTCTCTAAAAGCAAAAATAAGATGCATGGAAACAGTGCACAACAATGGAGACATTGTGTATTACAAAAGAGCTAAAGATGAAAAGTGGATGGGTCCAGGAAAAGATATTTTCCAAGATGGGAAAGTCATTTTTTTAGGAATGGTGCTACATTTATCAGAGTAAGTGCTAACAGGATTGTTAAAGCAGGATCAGAACTTGCCAAGTTCATTTTAGCAAATGAAGACATTCAGGAGATTGATCACAATATCTGAACACATTGACTGACAACACCAGTCAATTTCATGTTGAAGGTTCTCTTTCAGAAACTGTTTAAAGTTCTAAAATAGTTGAACTTTCTGAAGATAATGATAACACTGTTAATAATAATGAAGTCACAAGAGATTATCAGATGGAATAAAAGTTAAGAAAGATGACATGGTAAGATTCCGAGAGGGAGAAGAGTGGGTAGATGTAACCATTTCAGGAAGAGCAGGAAAGGCTACAGGAAAGTAAGGAAACTGGTTTAATGAAGTCAGACATGATGGCAAACCTCCTTAAAGTGTTGATCTGGAAAAAGTTGAATTTGAAATTCTAAATAAGATGCCAGAAGAAACTGAGGAAGCATATGATGTAATGATTCCAAGAATAGATCAGAACACACAGGATTGTTTTGATGCCAAGACTGCAGAATTAGCTAAACACAAAGAATTCCAGACATATGATAAAGTGGGAGACCTAGGCCAAGATTACATTTCTTCTACTTGGGTGATAACTGACAAAGGTGGAGCTCTAAAGAGCTAGACTTGTCGCCAGAGGATTTGAGGAAGAAGCTGAAAAGTGTAAATTTAGTCAACAATGCAGAAAATGATGAAGAGATCGAGTTCATCTGTGAAGTTAGAGGAGAGCAAGAAGTTCAGAAAGATGATCAGATCTCTCTAGAGCTAACTGAAAAAATCGCTGTCAAAGAAGCCCAGAATGATGACCAAATCCCTCTAGAGCATGCTGAAAAAATTGCTGACCAAAGCGAAGTGTTTCAAATAACTCTAGAGAACTCAAATACTGTTGCTGAAAATAAGATGTGGGAAGAAAAGCAGGAAAAGTTTTGATTAGAAGAAGGAACTTCTAAAGGATTTAAAGAGCAATTGCGAAAAACTGAGAGGAGCAATCTGGGGTAGAATGTACGAGAAAGCAAGAAAAGTGATGTAGAAGAAGAAGGAAAGGAAGAGCAGGAAAAAGTTGAAGAGAAAGGGGAGGGAGGTGGAATATAGTTTCTCAAGTAGTTCATCTTCTACATCCTCATCTGATAATGAAGAAGAGAAGAAAGGGAAAAAATAGTTGAAGAAAAGAAAATAGTATGAATGTTACTCTGTATATCTGTGTAACGTAATACCAATGTGATTTGTATTTTGTGATTGTTTTACATAATCACAAGCAAGCAAAGTATTACTAATATATACTTCCACATAAGAATGGTTGTCTGGGGGTTTTTGTTTACCCTTTGAAAATCAATATATGTTTTATTTCCAGACTAAGAATGCTTATCGATCTATGCTATTATTTATTTTTGTGCCCCGCCCCTTTAGAAACTCCTAGCTACGGGCCTGATAGTTACTTCCGTCGTTTACCCCCACTTGAATTATGATATTAGCTGAAGTGCCAGGCATTGCCTTTTGAAATTTTAAAAATCTATAACTATTTTAGACTATGTTTTTTAGGAAACCCATTGCTACCCCAACCATGGGTTTCCTAAAAAATGTGGTTCAGCCGTTTGGCAAGCAATAGCTTACTTATAAATATATATAATATATATATATAATGCGCGTAGAGCTTCCATATATAAATGACAATGGACCAAGAGGAGATACATTTATCTTGTGCCAATTTTATCATTGCATTTTATTTTTAATTTGAACATTTGTCCGCAACAGGAATGTACGCGACATTTTTATCTGTATTTATTTTCATGACAAATTATAAAAATATAAAAAGCCGTTATCTACTTACATGTCAACTCCCTTCACGCTGGCAATTATAGTGTTGTTGAGTTTAAATACATTTATTCCTTCTTCTAAAATTCCCTAAATTTAAAATACGACATTATTCAAGATCACAATATTGAATCAACTTTTTAATTTTAATTCTTTAGTCCACAAAAAAAAAATATTTATATTTTCGCCAAAAAAAAATATTTTTTTTCTGACTTTGAAACTTCCACTATGGACCTCTTTATATAATTCCTCCTTTAACACTTTAATTTGAATTTGTCTTTTGCTTATATTTTATACTTATACTTTTTGTTATACAATTCAGCGACCACTTCTCAAATATCAGGTTTTTAGGATTTATAAAAAAAATCTGATCATTTTATGTTTTGGCATGGTTTGTAGGTTATATAGCTTTGAGCGCATTGAGAAATATGTTTAAAAAGCACATTTCAGCTTCTCTCATGAACAGCTTTAGTGTAAGCAGTTTTAAAACGTTTGTAAATTATCTTGAAGTCATGATAAACAAACTTGATCATTATATATCAAACATATTTCCAAATCTGTTTATCATGATTGTAAGAAAATTCAGAGATGTTTTGAAGACTCTATCTCTAAATCTGACCATGGGAAAAACTGAAATGTACTTTTTGCAAATATTTATTCATGCGCACAGAGATACATAACCTACAAACCAAGTCAATTTTTGCTTTTGCATTTGTTTTTCTTGAATATACACGTTAGATTTAGTTCTCAATGTGAATTAACTTGTAACTGGTCAAGTTTCAATAAACAACGATCGGATTTTTTGTACAATTTGATAAACAAAAAAGACCTAATTTGAGTAGTGCGAAAAATAAACCGTAACCGCAAACATGCTTTGCGCAATGCGCATACATACCAACCGGGGAAAAAAACATTTTCTAGAGGGGGGGGGATTTTATGAAAAATGAAAAATTTGAGAAAAATGAAAAAGAAAATTGTAACTGGTATAAACGTGCAGTACGCTAAAACTGGTTATTATCAAATAAATGAAAACTAGTCAAGGAGAACATTAATGCACCAATAATGACACGGATCTATTGTGTATCAACAATAGGGGAACAGGCTTATGACTAGTCATCGCCCCAATGCAAGCCAACAGCTACCTAGGAACTACCCAAGTATGAAACTATCGTACATTGAGCCTTTGCCAAATTCTCAAATTTTCTAATCCTTATATCTTTGCAACCTTTTAATGTACACCTTTGATGTTTCAATCTTAAATTATTTGATCTAACAGAATTCATAAGATATAGGGGTTAGAAAATCAGAGTTTGTGGCAGACTCTATTTATTTTTATTTAATTATTTACTAACTAAATATGCATAAAAATATAATAATAATGAAACAGCAGTATTACTGCAATGATTTGTTGATTTATTCATGATAAGAGCCAATAAACCATTTTTCGAAAAAATTCGTTAAAATAGCTTATTTTTAACACCACAGGATTAATTAAGTAAATTTACCTGTCTAGTATCTGTATCTAGGTTGTCAACAAGTGTATTGATTGCGGCCTTGAGTTGTTTTTTAAGTGATCCTATAGATGTATCCTCATATGATGTAACTGAATTTCCTCCATCTTTATCCACGGAACTTAAGGACAGAAACCTCTTAACAAAGAAAGGTTTTAATATTCAACGAAGAAAAAAATCTTTAAACAGAGAAATTAATATCTTCTAGCTTATGCATTTGTATATATTTTGACACAAAAGCATGAAGAAAATCGCAAATGATTTCAAATTCATTGTAAACTTTTCAACAGAGTTATTCAATGGATGTGGTATAGAACCATCAATTAATTAGAATGTAGGTAGCTCTGAGAAGACGGAGTTTGTTTTATTCTTGAGTCTTGACACAGTATGGTCAAGATATTCAAATATTTCTTTCTTTTTACCTTGGCTCTCAGCACTTGTCCCCCGGAGAAAAGTCCCATATATAAATGATAAATGTATGCAATTAACAAGTATGGGTTGTCAGCTTCCAGTTTTCTAAAAAAAGGTAAAGTTTATTGTCACTAATCTATGTTGGCTTGTCGATATAAACAACTCCTTTCAACTTTCATAGGAAACCCCAAATATACAAGACTGAGTGAAGCACAATTTTAAAAAGTTTTTCTTTAATTCTCTGCAATATTACAACGCACACAATTTACTCTCAAGAACACATTTTAATTTCTTTTTTTATGATGCTAAAATCCAACCTGAGATGTTCGAGATATGCTTGAACCTCAGGACGAATAATATATTCATCTCTCCAGTTTCCAAGATAATGATCTAAATCGTTTTCGAAGGCGTGAGTGCGAGACATCCCTGGTATGAGGAGATCGCCGATTAATGAATCTTTATAACGATCCAGAGCATCTTCTAGGTATTTAAAGATCTCATAGAACACAAGAAGACCTAAAATATTGTAATGTAAACTCATCATGCTGAATTTTAATTTAATATTGAATGCTTTGAATAAAAAGTTATTTTAATTTGTATTCGTACTAACCATAGGTATCAGCATTAAGATAATAGTTGCTAAACTAAAATATTACCATGTTAGGTACTTATTACAGAGTAGAACGCACATGTTTTTGCCCTTGCAATTGCAGAAAAGGAGCGTCTACTATTCAATTTTTCAAATTCAACAATTCTTCATGGCCAACTATATTTTTGATAAAAAGAATTAATTCATATTTTAAAGACACATTTTAAATTCACAATTCGTGTTTTTTTTTTCAAACAACAGACCGCTTCCTCAATAAAATCAAATACCTTCAGCCCAGACGGAATCATCGCTCATGGTGACTCCGAGTTTAGCGTTGACCATTGTATCAGATTTATTGTGTATACTGCGTGTTACTTCTCTCATCTCCTGACTAAACAGTTTTTTTCCTGAATCTGACATTTTTCTGAAAATACAAAAAACCTGATAAACTTCTCTTTAACCAGGTAGACCTGTGTTATGAAAATATTTCTCCTGTCTAGAGATCTATCTATTGAATCTGTTTTCTGCGCTGATCTGCTATAAATCTTGACTCTAGTTCAGCCAACACGAGATCTCGGGAATTATATTCTTCTCGAACTAAAACTAAAACAACAATAGTTATTATTATTTCTAGATTAAACACACACTATTTCTAAAAATATTTTTATTGTTGAATTTTTTATTTTATAGGGAAAGTATCGTAAAGAGCCTATAGGTCGAATGCACTCTCAACTTGATTAGATTTGTCATAAAATTTTACCTCCGGAAGTTATTAATTGAATCAGAGCTAATCCTCCCAAGTAGATTGGAATACGGCCAAATATAACCTTTGTAACAGGTATCCACCCCTTCAAATTGTTGGGAGCAATCCTTAACAAACACATCTAATATGAAGAAAAATAATTTGAATTTTTTTAATATTCTTGGTTCCATGTCAATTTTCCATACACTGCAGCTTTACGCATATATTCAAAATATGATCATTCACAGAAACTGTAGACGTAATTTTAAGTGATCTTCCGTTTAAAAGAATTACATGTCAGATTCACGAAGTAACCCTTTCATTATTTTTCTAAGAGGCAATGGTGAAGATATCGTAATTTGTTCTATCTTCATTAGAGATAATCACTTTTACAGAGAAACAGCAACTATTAGAAAGAATGACACAGCTATTCCCATCTTTTTTTGCTCATACGACGGTTTAAAAGTTGCCTTTGTGCATGGGCATTTAACTTTAAATGTAGGGTCACATAAAATTTGATCAAAAGTCCCGTTCAAAAACCATGATGCCGCCTAAACTTGTATTAAATAGTACGAATCCACACATACACTAAATGCAAATTCTATCAGATATATTTCTAATGTGTATATGTGGTTTTTTCTCTAACAAACTACACAAAATTCCCGATTTTTTGGAGATAAAGTAAGATTTTTTATAATGTCACCTGGAAGGTTTTTGTTCTGATAAGTGCCACAGATATTTTGTGTTTTAATATTTAAAAACAAACCAGCTTTTAATTATATGAAATTGGTTGATACATGTTTTTTTATTTTTTAGGGCTATTTATAATTACAAAGTATACGTAAATTTAGATAATTTTCATTCAGAATAACTCGGACATTTAACACGAAAATGTTGATTAGAATTATGCATATCCCTTTGAAGTTGAGAGCAGAAATCGTTGACAGCTTAGAAAGATAAGCTTCAGTAATCCTTTTGCTTACTTAACGTGCAGTGGCATGAATCACAGGATGAATTTCAATATTTGAGTATTTTTTATTATTTCTACTTATATGGATTTTACGCAATTCTGTACCATCTTTGTTTCAATAAAGTTTGTAAGAGAATTTCAAGGCGACATTTTACGAATTCTTTCTATTTCTCCAAAAATCTGGCATATACTGTAGTAAAATTGAACAACATCAACTATCAAGGAAATGTACTTAAACACGCTATTCCTAGGTTTACTAATTTACCTGGCATTATTTGCTGTAGCTGCTATTGCTGCTCCAGTATAAGAAAAGAAAAGCGGAAAAATAAACCCTGCTGTAAATTGAATAACGCTAGAACGAACATCTACACATACTGGACATTCAGTCTCCTGAAATATTTGAATTATTTTAACTCTTACTAACATTATCCTAGATAAGTCTAATAACGGCAGCAAAAACAGGGTCTTGTGTTACATACCTGAATAAGAATATCGTCTGTGATTAAAATCTTGTGTCCTACTCCTGCCATAATCCCAGGAAGCACTGTGGCCGCAGGCAAAGTAGCCATTTGGATTTTTGTCATTTTCCGCAAACCTAGTAATTTCCTAAAATACAACGTAATTCTTTTATTATTTAAACTTCAATTTAAATCATTTTTAAGAAAAACTTTACTTTTACTAAAAAATCATGTTTATTTTCGAAATACTGCCTTTTAAAAAGTTTAGGGTTAAAAACTCAACTTCATGTTTTACAGAGGTGTATATTTTCCTAAAAAATCATTTACCACCCCCCCCTATTTTGAAAATAATACCCCCCCCCCCCTCCAGAAATCAGAAATGCTTGACAAAGATATTTTTACCTGAATTTAATAGAAAGAATGAGACCAGGAAGTGCAGCTGCCCCAGATGATATAATATATGATTTGTTTATGATCCAGGCTTGGTGCTTGGGTTCCCAGTGTTCAAAAACATCATTCATCAACTCTACAAGAGCATATAGAAAATAGAAATTTGGAAAAAGTAACTGAAGAAGGCAATTCGTATCGAGCTTTTGAGTAATAACTCCCCAGGTTTTAAATAGGTATCTAGTCTACAGGGGGAGGGGATAGCCAGTGCCTGCAAAATCATGACATAGTCTAAAGAACGGGCCATGACAAACTTCTGACAGACAAACTGTGGAAAAGACTATCGCCGGAAAGACAAACACAAAAATGATTAAATTACGCAGAAATAAAACAAATTTAATTTTAATATTTTTTTACTTTTATTCTAGGTTAGGCCCAGCCGCATGCTGTGATGGGGCTGATCGCAGCGGCTAAAATATGCTAGTTGGCCGAGCTCTGCGGGAGGAAAATTTGCTTGAGTTTGTATTTCCGCTATTTTTTAAAATATACCTAAAGCTTCTTGCTTTGACCTCGCAATCATTCCTTGGGCTTCTTCTGAGCCCGGAGAGTATCTTTCTAATACGCCCATTCTTCTGAAATATTTCAAGATTGAGAATTTAATTAAACAAAAAATTGAGAATATTTTACAATCCTATAAAAAATCGTTTGATCACTAATGTGCATATAACGCCTTGATATTATTTTAAATATTCAAATTATTAATACATTTATTCTTCACAATTAAACCCAGTTATCATTTTAAAATTTTTACTAATTTTACTTGTTTTTACTGTATACAACATAATTTTTCTTTGGGATAATTGCGACTGGAATGGAGCATTTCTTAGGACTTCAGAGACAGTATCAATTCATCATTTATCTAATTTACCACAAGTTTTAGAACAGTTATGTTGAAAAGGAAAAAAGTGTGAAATTTGACTTTCACTGGCAAGTTTTTCATCTTTTTTTTTTTAACTTTTTGAAAAATGAGGAATGCTTTTACAACAATACTTTTACCCTTGTAATTTTTACAGATTATGTACAACAGGGGTGTATAATTTTAAAGATTGCAATGATTAGACAATGATTTTTTAATGGGGGGGGGATGAAAAAGTGGACATTAATGGACATGTTTTTACATCCTTTTAGCTACTTTTTCCAACAAAAATGCGCTTAATTCCCCCTAAAAATCATTTATTTGAGCGGGAAAAAAACATATTCAAAATTGTTGGTGCTCAGCTCAAACATACCTAACTCATCATGGGTAAAAGAATTATTATCAAAGAGATGAAAAAAATAAGATTTTTGTAAAAAATATACACCCCTATTATAAAATTTATATGTGAAAAATCAATTTAAATTAAAAATTATATTTATGGTTTTTTTTAAACTCTACTTAGGACAGACCGAATCCTTAGCCTTTCCTGACGTCTGACTGTTTTAAACTCATTTTTCTTAGTATCCTTAACACAAAAGGGGCAGGGAACCCTTCAGTCTATTTTTATCTCTAGACAACTCTAGATATCAAAGGTTAAGCCGAACTTAAAGGAGATTTAAAGTATTATCAGCCCTGACTTTTCCCAAGTGTATGTATAAAGGGTTATTCAAATTATTTGATTACTTGATCTTACAGAAAAGGATTTTAGAAATGGGCGGAAAAGTCTACTTGATCTTACAGAGAATGATTTAACATTGTTTAAACTGTATTTTTACAGGCTTAAACTGGGACCAAATTAAATGAATAGCGAAAAGTAATTAAACAATAGAGGGAAGTTGCGCTATAAACAATCGAATTTACAAAAGTTTTTGTCAGCAGTAGTCTTAATTAAATTTTCTTGACAGAAAAAAGTGTCGAATGTTCATTACAAAATTCCAGCGAAGGTAAATATTACTTAAAATCCACTGTTTATCTACAGTCGACGTTTATTTTTTTAAAGAAAAATGCAAGTTTTAACCTTAGTTCACGAGTAATTGTTTGATTATGTCGGCGATTTTTTTTCAGAAAATTCACTTCACCTCTACAAAAATAAATTCTATGCAAGGATCAAAACTAAATCCTTAAATTTGCTTTTCCCTGAGTTGTAGAACAGGATTCATGAATTACAACACAGAAAATGATTTTTAAAACCAAATCAAACTAACTAAACCCCATATTCTAACTCAGTCTTTATTATGAATTAACTATTTTCCTATTTAAACAACGCATCATCCCAGCACAGACATTAAAACAAAAAATTTTAAATCAATGAATGAGAACTTCATACAAATTTAAAGCTTTAAGAAAAAACTTGGTACTTGATTAGATGTTATCTCTAAAAATTCATTGATGTCGACGTGCTCGATGTCGATCATGTGTACCGTGAGCAAGGCGAGGGTCTCCGACATGGGCACCATGACTTCGCGCACCCAGTGCATGCAACCTTGCATCAACTGTGTTCGGATTATGCGCGTGCTGAGCACTGTGAGCATGAATTCTGGATCCTGATGAAATTCGTTGCGTTGGAACCGCTCCCTACAAATAAAATACATGTTTAACTTCTGATTTACAAAATTTAATTTTTCTTTGGTAAATTATTATTATTCAAATCTATTTATTGATCAAAATGGTACAGAGCAAATGACAATAAACTTTATATATATATTATCTATATGTACATTTTGATTTTTCTTCGATTTTATAAAATGTGCAGAAGAAAACAACAAAAAATATATCGGTAAAGATTAATAAAATAAAAAAAATTTGAGACGGATAGAGACAATTGAAGAGAGAGATGTTATTTAAGAACCAGCAGCTTTGCACTATTGTTTCTTTTATAGAGTTAAAATCATTTGAAAGAAAAAAATATAGTTTTGCAACATAAACATTGAGTTATAGCTTTGCACCATAAAAATAAAACGCCTGCGGAAAGAGCGGTAATTGTAGAATTGGTAAATAGTTGTCTAAATAGGCAGTAAAGTGTACCTGGATTGCTTGAGGAACACCGTTGACCGTCTGAGATTTGAGAACATCATTTTCATATGTTGTAACGGTTTCAACTCCATTGTCTACAACCTTCTTTGTCATGATCTTTTTGCCATTGAGGAACCTTGTGGAGCTGGACGAACTTCTCATGGACATTCCAGATCCTCCACCGAACGAGGAACTACTGAACGATTGAATTGAACTATTTGCACCAAACCCTGAATCTAATTCGTCCAGAAGAGTACCACCGAATCCCATTCCAAATCCAGGCATACCAAATCCAAAACCTCCGAAAGCTCCAAACGGGGACATGGCGTTCATGGGATGATTTCGTCGCTGATGTCTCATCACTAGACCTCCTCCGTGACGTTGATTCCTCGCACCCATCATACCAAACCCTGCAAATGGATCTCCAAATGGATCCATCATGTCCTCGAATGGATCTCCTCCTCCAAAAAATTCGCGGAATATATCAAATGGATCTCGGAACGCAAATGACGGAAACCCGTAGGAAAATTCATCATCAAATCCATCCTCTGTCCTTGATCTTCGACCCCGGCTCTGTTGTCGGGCACCTGATGTCAATCCATCTTTTCCATATTTATCATAAATCTTTCTTTTCTTTTCATCAGATAAAACATCATAGGCTTCAGAGATTTCCTTAAATCTAATTGTAGCTTCCTCGGCATTGTTGGGGTTTTTGTCTGGATGCCATTTGAGAGCTAGTTTTCTGTACGCTTTTTTAATCTCACTGGCAGGTGCCGTTTTGTGAACCTCGAGCAACATGTAGTAGTCTGCCATTCTAATCTGAAATAAGAGCGTTTTAGTATATGGTTAGCTAAAAAGGATGGACCAGGCCAGGACCAGACCGAAGCTGCCCTTGTTTCCATTCAATATTGTATCTATCTTCGTAGTTTCAATGGTTTTGTGTCGCAGAAAGATTAAGTAAACAAATGAACATGGTTATCGACAGTGTTAGTTTATATGACGGATAATTGACCAACAGATGGTCAATTTTAGTAGCATTAAAATTCAAGATATGTTAAGGATACATACGAAATGTTTGGATTCTGATTATCTTCTTGTTAATATTGTTCAATGTCGGACGGAGAAATGTTACTTCATCTGTTAATCAATTTGAAGTAAAAAATTCTCTTAGATTAAATCCTGATTCGGTGAGAAGAAAACGAAAACAGATTATCAAAAATTCGATCAATTTCTTCAAACTCTTCAAATAACCTGCCTCGATCTCGACCCATGAAATGGCCGTGGAAAACAGATTGACTGCGAGGATTTCGCATGTTTTTCAGACAAGTTCGCCCAGGCCTTACACCGATACCAGACATATCAAAAATATCCATAAATAAGTCGTTCTTGAAAAAATCGTCAAAAAGAAAGTCTTGATTGTAAGGATCTCGTCGAAATTCGGTGTTTCTCCTGTTCGATCGATATCTAGATTTTGTTTTCTCTCCAGCATTTCTTTGACTAAAATCTGAGTTAAATCTAGTAAATTCCGGTGTAGAAGTATCCATGTTGGACTTATAGGCCCATCTACCATGTTGAGGTTTATCTTGGGATTTTTCGTGGCGTTTCATGTCGTACTCTCGCCTTTTAGATGGGTTAGACAGGACTGTGTAAGCTTCAGAGATATCCTTAAATCTCTTTGTTGCCTCTTCCTCGTTTTTACGGTTCTTGTCAGGATGCCAAGTGCGAGCTAAAGATTTGTACGCCTGAACAGATAGAAAACGTATTGAAAAATAAATTTTTTTAAATGTCATTAAAAGTATCAAGGCGTGCAAGCAATCGTGAAAATAGCTTTTGATTGTCCTGTTACGATTACCTGTTACGTATTAAAATTAGAAGTAATTAGTAAAAGCAAATTAAAACTTTCGAACCTAATTTGATGACACAGGATCAGTAATGTTAAGCTTTGTTTAATAAAAGATTAAAAAATAAAACAAATATCCTTCTTGCCTTTTTGATTTCATCTTCAGTGGCATCTTGCTTAACTTGTAGGACAGAGTAGTAGTTTACCATTGCAGTCTATTATGAAATTAATTTTGTTACAGGCAGTCAAAATATTTTTTTGACATGATGTAAAAGTACTAGTAAGGTCACTATCCCCTAAATTTCACCCGTAAAAACTAAAAGGAATTTAAAAATAATTATTTCAAAACTTTTCAACATACCTGAACCCCAAATACTTTAAAACCTGTATAAAACTAAAGTTGGTTTTAAGTGACGTTTTTCTTGCTGAGAATTCAAAAATAGCTAATCTAACTTTAAAAACTTGTAAATGAAAAAAACCTTTAGTATAAAATGTAACAGGATCAAATGAAATAATTCCAAATTTGAAACATAGCAACCAGGACATGATATAAATCCGGGGATTATTTCACGTCACACCCCACCTTCCCCACCCAAGATGTTTCTAGAGGCCAATAGAAATAGGGTTGACCTTTGTGCCGTTACCAACTCAGGGGTCCGTCCTAGTATACGATTTTTGGACCCCCTCCCCCCCTCTTATCAATTAATTACACGACCACTAAATATTATTATTGTTTTATTATTTTAGGTAAGGTTAGGTTAAAACAATTTCTGGGCTTAGCGCTGCAGCTAGGACTGACTAGGGGCCGAGCGCTGCAGCCACATGACCATGCAATTGTATCAGTGTGTTACATATGAGATCCATGTTCAAAAATGATAGGAGGTGGGGGGAGGGGTCCAAAAATCGAATATTAGGAAATTACCCCAACTCAGACCAAGTATAACTACAATGCCTCAAAACTAAATGCAACTTCAGCGTTGATTGTACAGAATTCTTGAATTCACTAAACCATGTATAATATGTTTGCTGAAGCAGCGCTATATAAAACATCTTGAGTTGGTTGGTTTTTTTTTATTGAAAGATACATCCTAATGAACCCTGACTATTAGTGTCTGATTATCTGTTTTACGTCTTAGCGCCGAATGCCGCAATAATAAGTATTGAAAATTCTAGAGGTTTCCAGAAAAGACGACTTTTTAGAAGTTGCGGATGATGCGAGGAGGCGGGGAAGACTTCACTGTCGCGCTTAATTAAAAGCATGATTAAGGGGGGATGTGTGGAACATTATAAACGTTCAAAAACCTTAAAAGTTATTAAGAAACGAACCAAGTTATTGCACATGCCACAACTAGCTTTATTGTCTTCCGGCAGCCATCAGCCGCAGCTATTCAATCTTCCATGCTAAAACAATTTTGTCTTCTGCACTTCTGCAGTAACTTTACTTTTAAGTTTCAATTTTCTAATATCCATGGCCACAGGCAAAAGGTAATAACTTAACAATTTATTCAGTTCATTCAAAGCTTACTAAATTGTAAGTTGAGTTAACCTGCTTTTCAGTTTGGTGGCAGATAATAATGGTATTTTATGCATATGTGACTCCATTCAAAATAGTGAATATTTTTGGTTCATGAGGTTATGAGCCCCCTTTTAACTAAAGATTAAGTTATGTTGCATCATTTATAAGGTTTTTATAATGCTTTAAAATAAAACATGTTTGAGAAAAGTTTGAATTTATATTTGGAAAAATAAGTTCAGCAATTTACATTACAAAGATTCATCATTGTTTCAAATTAAAAATTGGATATGAAGAATATTTTGTTACGATCTCTATTGTATGACGTGGATAGATTTAAAAAGGAATACGTAGCCCACTTAGTATTTAGATTGTAATCAATGCAATTCAAAAGTGTCAAATTTTGTCTGCTTAGATTTAACAAATACTTTAGTCGGCTGGATCACAGCGTTGAATAAGTAAACAGTAAAATCTTGCATCTATATATAAATTTGGCTTGTCTGTTTGTATCCAATAAACGTCAAAACGGCTGAACTGATCGGGCCCAATTTTTTGTGGCACCTCGCGTTATCCCAGGGAAGGTTTATGAATGATAAAAATTAAAAAAATGTGTTTTAAAGGTTTTTAATTTTGAAAAAAAAAAATTTAATTCTTGAAAATCCGCGAATTTTTTTTTTAAATCCGCAAAAAAAATTTTTTCTTTGTTTTTAAATGTAAACAAAAAGAACATGTTCACAATTTAAATAGAAGATGGGCGCCCTAAAACCCTAGTATCAGTATATTTTGCAACTGATATATATATATAATCTTCCATTCAAACCGTACTCCACTAATCAGAAATGTGTAGAATGTGCATATAATAGTGTAAATTATGATATTTTAGTTTATTTCAAAATTCGTGAATATCGACTTTTTTAAAAGGCAACATTATTCCGTTTCGATCAAATATAACTTTTTTCTGTGTTGTGAGTTGACACACAAAAAATTGGCACAATTGGTTCAGCCGTTTTTATGTTTATTGGACTCAAAGAAATAAAACGAGACAACAAACTAGGAAAATAAAATATATAATACTGAAAAGATTGAAATATTGTGTTTATGATTAAAATGCTTAAGAAGCTATGTTGCCTATTCATTGATATAATATATTATGAAACATAATATGTTAATGTATATTGTATAGTCAAGATTTGTTTGTCAGTTTAGCCGTCACATATGTATAATCTGTTGTTTGTAGGTTGGTAACCTTGAGATTAAAAATCCTTTAAAAAGCTAGAGAGCCAGGTAAAATATAACAGTATGGCACTGCACCAGTAGACAGAAAGCATATTTGGTATTTATCTATTTTATGCAGGTAGGTTATAGTTAATCTTCCACTGCAAACCATTCAGGTATTGTTAAAAGGGATCAAGTTTTTTTTTGTTAAGAATTCGACAAGTCTCAGATTTTTTCTGACCCGTATGGATTTAAACAATTTGTCAATTTTCAGAGAGAAAATTTGAAATACAGGGTTACCCACAAAGGATGAGGCCTTAGAGACAACTGTAAGGAATTTCATCATTTTTTTTCTTGCGTGAAATGGTTTTCTGCTATGCACTCCTTTCTTTTTTCGTCAAATCATTTCATATACCCTTGAAGAGAGAGAAAATCAACCTTAAGGTTGTCATATACTTTAGTCGTCATTAAAATCTCATCTTTTGTCTTTTTCGCCCATCTTTTCGATACAATTTTTAGTACACCATTTTGCATAATCTTTGTCAAACATCACACCAGAAAATGAGCGACTTAAGACTCAGGAGTAGGAACACACATGTTGAAAAATAAATTAGGAATATTCTTGTAATAATTTAATAAAAATATTCAAAGTAAAAAAAGTTTAAATAAAGCCACTTATCCTTTTCCATAAATGTGTTTGTATAGGCTTATTACCAAACATTTTAATTTACATATTGTCTCCTTTTTTCCCATTTCCCAATCCCACAATTCATATACCTATAAACATATAAATCTCCATCTGCGTTCTCTATATCCAAGTCTCAAGTTCTAATGAAACCTCTTCTCAATTGAAATTAACAATTTCTGTATCGTTGTTAACTCCGGTTCATTTCTAGTACCAGGCCCACTTTCAAGGAGCTAGAGCAAGCTGTACAGGACAAGAAGACTATATAAGGCTAAATGGGACGGTACGCCAAATAAACCATCACCTCCTAAGTAAATTTATGTGGTATGACTCCATGTCTTTTTCCCCATCCCATGTGCAGTCATATTTTCCTTGAGTTAAACCATCTATGATCATTCTTTCCAAAAGCACAACAATTTCTCCCACTTATACCTAAATTAACCCGCCATGTCTCCCTCCAGATCTCTAATCTCTGTATGTCTAATGTCTACCATAAGTTGGTGCCCCAACCCCTGTCCTTGGTTTCCCTGACAGCCAACCATCTCTCCGCCCCCAGAGAGTTATAAATCACTTTTTATACTGAGAGGACCTGTCTACACTTATTCTTCTAACAAACCACTCACATTCACCGTCCACAAACTATATATTCTCAAAAAAGCAAGCTTACATTAAAATCCTGTATATAATGATAATCTGGCTTTGCTTGAAATCCCACAATATCCTCGCTCCTCATCTCGTAGCATCACTTTCCATTTCTTCTTACTTCCCACTTCCCTTCACCTCCCTTTTCTTTCCTTTAACATAACCGTACTTTTTATTTCTTCGTTATACATTTGTCATTTAGAAGCACTTTTAATCAGTCCGCCTCCTTCTTTTCTTTTGCATAAAACGCGTTGGGTCAACCACATACTGGGTGCACTAGACGGACCGGTACGGTAAAGACTAGACTTGGATCCTTGTACTGGCTCGGATTATGAAACCTTTAAACTTTTGTGTGGATGCAGCATCCTAGTTTTTTAAAGAACAAAAAGATTAATGAGAGTTTGTAAGCCAAAAGAGAGAACTAATTCATTTTATATTCTATGCTCTGTAGAAATTGTTCTAAAATCTTTGGACAAAATCGCTTAAACATTATTTTACTTTAAGGAAATATTGTTTCATTGGATCATGATTTGGACATCAGACACAATAACTAATATTGTAAATCAACGTTTTGCGCTCTGATTACTGATCTTGTAAATAAAAGCATACACGTAATGTTTGATCTTGTAACATTTAGGATATATATTTAGTTCCTGATCTCTAGGGTAAATAATCGAACTTTTCCCAAAGATTTCTATAAGTTAATAGGACTGTAAGTGTAATTCAAGTGACCCTCCATGCAAAGATGGCAATCCACGCGTCATAAAGGAACTTTTATCTGCTCAATAATTTGGAAGATATTGTCGATATTCTAGGTTACATAAAACCAACTACAACAAAGTACATCCTGTCTGCATAGCGGAATATTTTCAGCCATAATTTATTCTCTCATCCAAAATACATTAAAATTAGTGGGTGAGACTTAATATATTAAAATATGTAAAACACATAGCCCCAAAAAGTATGAAATAGTTAATACGAAAGATTTACATTTAATAGGTAAAAATGGTTTCTAAAGTTAAGAAAGACTCACTGAATTTTAACCAGGACTTCTATATAGTTCAAGGTGAGGTTTGAAAGTTTGTATACCTCTGATAACTCATACATGATTTTCTCCAGTAGAAATGCGCAAGTCACTTTTGTAAAGAAACCACATTTGAAATTTTTATTTTTCAAAATTATAAAGATTAATATCTAATTCATCCTTGAGCAGACAAAGCTTTTAAGGATACCTTTGAAAATTGTACATTGCCATCTTTCCATGGAGAGTCATTTGAAATTACGCTTACAGTCCCTTTAAGTTTGAAAATACGTCAAGAATCTAGTTTAATTTCTTGTTAAAAAGCAGATTAATAAAGAAAAGTGTTAGAATTTGTTTATATTCAAGCATGTAAGTTTATGCAACTTGAAACATAAATCTGTAAAATTCAATCCTGTTTTCTAAGAATACAGACAGCAACAGCTTCGCTTAACCTTTGATCTAAAAGGGTTTATATAGATTAATTGGACGCTTAACGTTAGACCCCACTGCAGCAAACATCTTGAGACATTAAGAAGCAGTACAGTTTATTAGACAGAGCTGCAATGAAAAGGTTTAACTAATGTAGTGTTTTAATTAAAATAAAATTTCAGTCCCGAAAAGTCTTATAATTTCCATGTTTTTCCAGTTCGTCTCTGACATCTGCACTGAATAGAGCTCACCAGTATGTTTATACAATTCTTTAGTTGTATAGCTCTTGCAGCAGTGACAATTAGCCAGCCCATCCAGGTACTGTTATAAAATACATAAAGTAATTTACAATAAAACCCAATAAAACATATCACTAATATTCTAATCTTGAGCTGCATTTGTAGTAAAAAGAACGAGAGCAGACAAAAATCAGTTCACTTTTGATTGGTCTTTACTAGCTGTCGCAAGTATGCACAGTTTATATGTTTTTGTTTTTCGTATTAAAAAATATTTGTTTGTTTTTATCATATCGTAATAGTCTGTAATGTCCCTTTAACAGCTGGTCAAAAAAAACTGTCGTTTTTCGTGTTTTTAATTTTTGAATAAAGTTAAATCACTCTGAAAGTTTCTAACCAAAATGCACATTATAATTACAAATTCTATATTTTTGCAGTGATCTCGATTTGCTTGATTTCATATTATGATATTTCAGATATCATATTGGTCGTACTTTTTCCAAGATGGCTGAAAGTACGTGTATTCAATCACAAAAGAACTTTGCCCAGTGGGAAAACCTTTTCAGAAAAACTGGATAAAATAAAAATCAGCTTTGTTTATCATTGTTTAAAAAAAAAGTATCTTGCCTTTGCACCAGAACTTATACTTATATATTCAGCAATTGTTTACATGAAATGATAAAATAACATTTTACAACGTACTCTTCTTGGTTCGTATTTTGTATAAGATAACTTCTCTTGAAATACCCAATTTGGGAAATATAAGAAATTTAAGATAGAGAAAGGATACTTTTTTCTCTAACATTTGGAAAGTCCTAAAGTATTGGATACTATTTTTCTATATACAGTGATAACCAGAAAACTCTGAAGTAGGAAGACGATTTTATAACAATACTAAGCCTATTTCATGTTTTTACAAAGAAAATTGATTTTCAAGAAGCTTATTAAATCAATAATTAAGTAAAATGGATCTGTTTACACTGCACAATTGCTGTGTCCCATGCTCATTGGACTATTTAATGTCATAAAATCATTTGAGTCAAAAAGTCGTCTTTCTATTTCAGAGTTTTCTAGTTATCACTGTATATACTTTGATTCTCTGTCTGTTTATTTGTATCCAATAAACGTCAAAACGGCTGAACCGATCGGGCTCAAATTTTGAGCGGGACCTTGCATAACCCTGCAGGGAAGATTTATGAATGCTCAGAGTTACAAAAAGTTGTATCGAAAAGCTTTTGATTGTTGTGAAATCTTAAAAAATTGCACACAACTTATTTTTAAACTCTCAAAAAAAAAATGTTGTACATATTTTATGTAAATAAAGAAAATGCTCACAGATATTAGAAGATAAAATAGTAGATGGGCGCGAAGTGCCTTAAAAGCCTAGTGTTTTAAACATGCACTTACAAAATATCACATCACATTATTTTTTTAAAATGGTGTAAAGCAAGGGTTAAAGGAAAGACAAGCATAGAATACGTACTTAAGAATACAAGCATCTTGATACAACAACAAGACACATGTCACTTGTTAGTAAATTGTTTTTAACAACGTGATATACTTTCAAAATAGGACTAACTGAATTGTCTGGCGCTGCCCACTTGGTCTGAAATTACGATTTTAGTGGTTTTTCCCTATAAAAGTCGACCCACTCAACTTAGAACCTTAAACCAAACTAGGAACATATTTTCTGAAATTGAAATATTTCAGGTTGACGAGGAGGGCCTAAGGTTAGATAATTTCTTGAACCCGAGTTTAGTTGAAGACAATGTTCTTCCAGAAAACCATCCTCTAGCCTCGTTAGTGCTTACTGATGATTTTGAAGTAAGAAATGCATGATATGTTGTACACAGAAAGTAAAACAAATAGAGCGTAATTGAATTATCATTATCATTATCATTATCATTATTATTATTATTATTATTATTATTATTATTATAATCATTAACATTTTTTTTCATTGTCATTAGTGTTAATATCATCATCAATTTTATATTGTAATGTTTAGTTTCTTTACTATTTCTATAAAACTTTTCTTTTCTATTTAAAAAAAGAAAATTATTTTAAGGAAAAAGTTGCGCAATTTGTATCCAATCGGTACCCGGAGGAGGAGAGAGAATATCAAACCGAGCGACTTCTTCAAACCTTACAAAATATTAGAGAACAAATTCTTCAAGAAATGAACTGGAGGTAGATATTTGAATTAGAAATTTGACAGATCAGATAAAAACAAGAATGTTGCTGCAATGTAAATTTTCTTGGTATTATTTATATCATAAATATATATGATATCGATATGTGTATATTTTATATAAATCTGTGTTGTGCATGGGGAACATTACATTTTTGGTATATACATGTTTGCATGTCAATTATTTTGTATGACGTACGTAGATATCCATAAAATTACAAAAATAAATAAGATTTTACAAGAAAATATACAAGAAAAAAAGTAAAGAAATGAAGTGAATAAATAAATAAATGTTTCAGGGAGAATGAACGGGACCGCAGAGTTCGGATGCTATAATAAATTTGAATCTTGTTGGACTCTTCTCAATCCTCATTCCTCAACCAGTATTATTCATTACAACCAAACACAACTTGACTTTAAGGATTTTTTTTTAAATGGAATGTTTACCTATTTTAAAATTCACATAATAACCAGATTTTTGGAGTAAAGAATACCTATCTTAACGCTCACAGATATGTCAAAATAAATATCTTGTTTTTGGTAAATACTGCTAAAAGTCATTATTATGTGTATATTAAAAAATGAACGATTTCTTTAATCTTATTTATAACATTTCATCTGTTAATATCAAACATCATTATCACTAGATATTGGTACAAAAAAGGAGGAACCTCTGATCATCAAAGGGTTTAAATAATACCTAACCATTCCTTTTTTAAGTTTATGAACAACCCCTTTAATTATATCTAAAAAATTAAATGTAATTTTTCACCATCCAATAGTTTTCAAATGGTATGGACTACGTTGCTGTAAAGTCACGTTTTTCCATTCTAACTAAAGATCAATATGTTTTTTATCAATACACATGTTCAGTATTTGATTCAATTAGATCAAAGATTAATAAAGATATAACTGAAAATAACTGGATTTTTACTTGATGTTTGTCCTTAAATATTTTATGCACTGTGTGTCTTTTATGTCGTAAAATTAAAAGTTATTAGGAATTGCCTATTTTACGAAAATTGTGTTACAAATTATTTCTTTTTAAATTTTACAATGAAAAATTCATAAAAAATAATTACATCAGAATTGGCACTTTTTGTAAAAAAAGATAAAAGATCTTGGTTTTCCGGACATCTGGGGGAGATATTCATTTGAAATTAGTACCCGGCGTTGCATGTGCTGATCCGTGCAACTCACTGTAAAATCCGGTTCATTTCAAGTACCGGCCCGTCTTTTAATCAGCTAGAGCTGTACAGTTTGTATACCAAATAAAGGATTCCCTTCTAGGGAAATATTTGTCCCATGTACTCTTTCGCCCGGTATTTTGTATGACAAATCGTACAACAATCAGCAGAAAAAGATCTCTTGTGACGAAACGATTAATCTAAGTGATATTTCGCCTTTTTAGTTTTACCTTGGGTGGAAAATGTAACATTTTTACTCTTATTACAAATCAATAAATTTTACGGTATGCAGGCCAGGCCAGCTAATATATATATATGTATGTCAGCTATAGCTGGCTAAACGGCTGGACCAAATTGGCTGAATTTTTAGAGGAACACATGGCTAAAAACATCAAAATTTAAAAAAACAATTTCAAATTTTTTTTTCAACATTTAACATATTTTTTTTCACGGGCAGCGTTGGGCACTTCAGCTTTTTTATAATATATTTCTGAAAAAGAAAATTTGGAATTTATAAAATATTTAATACATTTTAGATCTTAAATGGTTTCAAACAAAACTCCATATTTAAAGGGCCATGGAAAAGACAAAAGGGGAAAAGTTTCAAGATATCGTATTTTTGTAGCAAAATTATATCAGCCTAACCTAAATTTAAATGTGGGCTGATAATTAATTATGATTAAAATATAATGGCTGCATAGCCCCCCCCCCTTGCCTGTCTTAGCCGCAGCGTTTGGCCTAACCTAGAATAAGCAATTTTGCCTGTCAAGCGTTTGACCCTAGGTCGTTTATCCTAGATGTCGGACGTCGGTAAATGCTATACCACCTCCTGAACTTACCCCTTTTTTAAGCAAGTCTGGTTAACGGCTTTACAGTATCCTTCACTGTCAGTTGTTGATAAAGATTGGGTTTTGCTTCGTTTGGACATATTTCTTCTGTTAAAAAGCCGACATTTCCCAAAATTTCAGAAAAAAATATAAAATAAGATTTTCCATAATGTTAGATTGCATAGATTTGTACGGAGTCTCCTGAAAGCCCAAAAACCTTGAATACTTGATAATTCCAAAACCCGTATAGTAGTGACCTTTATTTTTTCTAGGTGTCAAGAAAATTACATTTGAATATCCGAGCTGGGACAACCTTTGTGGTCCTAGTTTGGACTGTACCGCCAATTTACAATTAATAAAGCGGCAGACCTGTGTGACTTTCATACTGCTTTGATTTCGAGTTGGTGTGGGGGCCCTGAAAAAACCTTCTATACCCCCCCCCCCCGCGGATGAAGCGCATCTTAGACTCCTACTTCTACTCCTATTGGTACCTACTTAAAAATTATGCGTACGGTATAAAGTGTTATTCTTCCAAAAAATCAAAAAAGGTCTGAATATCTTTGTATTGGCAGATAGATCATGATTTCAATGGTTTTACATTATTTTTGGTAGTCATTCTTTTAATAATCCCCTGCAGTGCACGCACAACCGTTGTACATTTGAATATCTGAGCGGGGCCAACCTTTGTGGTCCTAGTTTGGACTGTACCACCACTTTACATTTACAAAAGCGGCAGACCTGATGCAGCTGGAATGGGTCTTTGATAAAGAATTTTACCCTGACTTACTAGCAAATTTAAACCTCCAGGTATTGACGTCTCTTTGACTTTTAATGACACTTTTAGGTCCAGGATCAATCTCTGTGCAATGCAAACATCGTTTTTTGCAGATATTTCGTTTTAAATAAGAAAATTTACACACAAAAAAAGGGAAGTGTGTAAAAACCTTTTTTAAAAGCACCATATTCCTTCGCAAATATCTAAGGTCCCGTTGAAGAACTTTATTTAGTATGTAAAAGAAATATTGTTTGTATAAAAATAATTGGGAAAAAAAGCACATTACACCTAAAAACAAAACGTTAACTGTAACATTTATTGGAAAAACATTTATCCAGTATACAGGTCAGACAATATTTCTGGGATGTATTAAATCATGCATTGAAACCTATTCATTCGTCGTCCTATATATCAGTTTGAATTTTTTATTTCTACCAATTTTTTAAACAACATTGATACACAAAAACATTAAGTAAAGAGAAGCTTTCAATTAACAGTTTATCTTTGTTTCCTTGTAAACTTGCAGTAATTTGAAAAAAAACTTATTGTAAACAAAAAATAATAAAAAAATGTAACAAAACATTATCAAGTTTTTGAAGAAAACTTACTTATATTGTGGTCATAACTCATAAGGTGTTTTTACTCTAACTCACATAAGGTCTAAGACACTGCAACACATTAAATGTTTTCACAAATTTTTTAATTAGTACTTGAGGTTTTATACTCTAGAAGCTGAAAAACAAAAAATCTTCATAATCCCCAAAATATGTATCTATGATTTTATATGTAAAAATAAATGTTAAATCATTTGTACTCTGAAAGGAGAAAATGAACAGATAACTAGACAAAGGTTATAAATGAACCCGTTCTCTTCTCACTCACTTGGAGCAAAAAGAATGATTTATCTGAGCAATGTTTGGGAAAATTAAAGAAAATATAGCTTTACTAAACAAGAAAGCTTGATAAATATTGTAAACCCAATTCGTTCAATAATGTAGGTGTTATTCTTAAACAATTCTAATGCCAGATTGTACGGACGTACAAATGATAAACTTAAACTTAATCTATAGTTGTGTAGTGGTAAATATATAGCTTTTCTTCACAAAGCTTTGCTTTTTTGTATTGAATAGGATTGACATTAGTACGTGAGTATGATAATATCAGTCTAGGATAAAAGCACTGTCTATCCTTTCACCAGCACACAATAGCAACCTTTCTCCGGTATTATTCATATACAGGCTTATCCTTGGACTGTCAGATTACCAACTCAAATCCTACTATGGGAGACATACAAAAAACTGAGAAAACCAGAAAATCAGTTCTTTTAAGGTAACATTCCATATCATATAGGTAATAGTCCATTTTCAAACAATTTAGGTTAACACTTTAAGTTTTTTATCCATGAAATTATATTGGCTAAAAGATGTAGAAGACCATTTATAATTAGCTGCAAGCACCCAACTCTAGTTTCCTTTCTTTGTTCCTGTGCCCAACATAAGATAAAGGAATTGAGTTTTGTTTTCACAGACTCTGATTTTTTAACCCCTAAATCTTTGCAACCCATGAAGTCGCATACCGTTCATATTTCTAAAGACAATACAGAGGCAACATATCACTGTAATTTAAAGGTATCAAGCTCTCAAGCAAAAATCGAGAAAAGGAATTGAGTCTTTGCCACAAACTCTTATTTTATAATCCCTATATCTTTGGAATTCAATGTCGTAAATCTTTGATATTTCAAACTTATATTATTTGATCTAACAGAATTCATAGTTTGAAATATCTAAGGTCTACGACATTGGAATCCGAAGATATAGGATTTAGAAAAGCAGAATTTGTGGCAAAGACTCAATTTCTTTGCCAACTACTTCTTAAAAACCGAAGCTAACAATAAGTGCTTTAAAGTGCTAAAATGTACATGGAAAGGGCTAAAGAAAAGGATAAGTGAGTTAGAGCGGTAAAATCTAGGCCCAAGACGTTGTGACACTTCAAAGTCAACCCTGTCTTAAAAATTGATGAGAATGTTTATAAGCAGGCTGACTCTATGTGATAATATGTAATTAAACAGAAGAGTGAAACGCTGTAGATGAACAAAGGAATAAAATCTCTCTCTCACTCTCTGGTCGAAGTTGACAAATTTTTGAAAATGCACCAATTTAAACAGACAAATCCGCGAAAATTAGAGAAAGATAAAAATGGCGACTTTAAGAATTTAAAGCTAAATTTTGTAAAAGGAAAGGGGGCGCGGAGCTCCCTGAAAGACCAGTAATATATTTATATTTATATAAGAAGAAGAGAACAAGAGATCACGCATATAACTTAATGAAATGCCAGATCGAAAAGTTTTTTTAAGCGGAAATCAATTAATTAAATCATTCTGGAATACGAATATTTATAAATATTTTAGGGTGTATGTATTTACATATCATTATTTATTTGTATTATATATAAGTACAAAAATACATATTTTTTTAATCTTTATTATTGGCTTGTTCCAAGTTTGTTCTAAAAAAGACAAAATTCTAAAAATGACTCTATTGTGATACTTAACGTTCAATTCTTTTTTCTTCGTCTTTTGAACATTTACTGAAAAAAACAAATCTGAAAGTAAATTTTGTTTGTTAATAAAAGTACAAAGAAAAAAAGCTCGCAAACACTAGCAACAACAAGTTTTAATTAAAATGCAATTTTGTGCGACGGTAAATTTTTTTTTACATTTAAATAACATCTCTTTCGTCTACCTATATATTTTTAGTTTGTTATTTCCAAATCTTCAATAATTTAATATCAATCAATCCATCGGTCTTTCTAAAAACATTTTGCTACCTATCCGTAGACTACAGCTTGAGTAAAAGTTGATTTATTACAGGAAAGGGAATAGAAAACGTCCACTTCGCAGATTGAATACTCTGGTATCAATATTAGGTGGGATAAAAGAATATATTCTCAGTAGGTGGTTTTATGAATAAATTACAGTGATATTCTAAATAACCCGGAATAACATAAACTGATTAATAACTTCAAAGTCGTCTTTGACTCTGGGATTAGCTTGCGTCATGTATTATAGGTAACCTGATTTTAGCAATATTTTTAATAAAAATATGATTACAAATTAGCTCTAATCCTGCCATTTCCAAAATGTGGTTTGCCATTTTTTTGCTCTAGAAAATACCAGAGATATTAAGAATTTTGTTTAAAATTCAATTTATAAAACCATAAAAATATCTTAGTCTGAACGAAATCATTCATATCTCCAATAATTAGGTCTATTCTGTGATTATTGTTTTATAAGCAAGCATTGCTAAAATCGGATTCCCAATGTTTAACGCCGCAAATTATTTCCAAGTAATATTTTTATGTTGCTTTTTCATAGATACGTTTGTCTAAAATAGCAAAGTCTGGAAGTTGATTGAGTAAAAAGTCTACAAGAAAATTATAAAAAAAGATTATAATAGTGTGATGATGATTGTTTATTATATCGACTCTAATAGAACCCAACCTATAAAGCCGAGAGAGGATATATGAAAATATGCAGCATTCGCACTAAATGCTTGATAAGAATTAATCTTTTCGGAACGTTTGGATAACAAAATTTGAAAATAATTTGTATTTCATTTTATGAACTTTTAAAATTCAAAAAAACTATGCATTGTGTAAGTCTTAAAGAAATTGAGTCACAAACTCAAATTTTGTAATCCCTGTATATTTGCAACCTGATGGTGTAAGCCTTAAATATTTAAAAAAAATATATTATTTGATTTAACAAAAATTTATAGTTTGAAATATCTCAGACCATGATTGGGTTCCAATGATAGGGATTAGAAAGTTAGACTTTGTTCGATCCTTTACAACGTTTCACTCTGCTCCTTACAATATGTTATACCACTGTGTGACCGTTAAACTATAAAAGTATGTAGAAATATTAATATTTTATAATATTTTGTTCTAAAAATACCTTCTTCTCAACGATTAGAAACATTTCTTGAAAATTACGATGAACAACATTTTAACAACGGAACCATCATAAACTTTTTTGCAGTGACATTTTGAAAATTTTCCCTTTTCATATCTTGAATCAAGATTTGATATCTATTTTTTAAACACCAAACAACAAATTTTTTGTATTTTTCATGCTTGGTTTTGTTTTTAATATAGATGATAATGGTGATTATATCATTAGAACTGGACGGCTGAAACATCTGCAGTCACCTTTATTACCAAATTTCAAATCTGAGGGAATCATTGTGCTGAAGAAAGTGTAATATTTCTCATAGATTAAAGATATTTATCATTGTTTCAAACAAATTCAATATTTAGCTAGGTAGAACAGGATTACAACTCCTTAAGAGTATATGGGAGGACCATCAGGTCTAAGTAGAGGAAAAATCTCTCCTTTATTCTTCAGCCAAAATCTAGTACAGGTTGGGAGTTTAGGAGAAGAAGATGTGAACAGAGACCTGGCTTAGAGATAAGGTAATTCGATCTAATTCTGGTTCTTCCTTTACCAGGGCTGTAAATATCTAAGTTCATTAGTTACACCTTCAATATAAACACAAAAGATTTAGAAACACTTAAAAAATCCCATAAAAATGGTGAAGAATTGTCAAGAATTCTCAGCCTTTCAAACAATTTTTAATGCCTTAATAAAATGTGTTGCTTCCTTATCTAAAGGCTTCTACCTCTAGCTGTCCAACTCTAGAGATGTCTCAAAATAAATGATATTTGACAATATTTCTAAGCGAACTGAATCTTATTTTATGAATCAAAGTGTAGACACTTTTAATTTGTCCTTGCTTCTGTCAAACTAATGTCTATAGATTGAAAATGAGATTAGTACAAAAACTAGAAACATGTTTAATTCCACAAAATCTTGATTCAAAGGTTGCCAATACATGTACTATCCTGCTTTTAACAAGAACATTCCACAAAAATATGATTAAGAGAGGTGTTTTTAAATTTGCCACGTCTATTCTTTTAAATCAAGCACAGATTCCATAGAGGTACATAAGACACATGTATAATGTACGAGTGGGTGTATTGTTAGTATATGAAAGCAATACGTTTGTACTATAGCAGGCCAAACCTTAACACTGTAACCGTAAAAATATTACACTCGCCCCTCCCCTGCCATGGGGGGGGGGGGGGGGGTTCGAAATACAACAAATTCGATTCTGATAAAGGAATTTTGTCTTTGCCACAAACTCTGATTTTCTAATCCCTATATCTTTGGAACCCAATGTCGGGAACCTTTAATATTTCAAACTTATATTATTTGATCTAATAGAAGTCATAGTTTGAAATGTCAAAGGTTTACGACGTTGGAATCCAAAGATATAGGGATTAGAAAATACGAGTTTGTGGCAAAGACTCAATTCCTTTAAAAAAATATGGTGCACTAACTTAATACTTATTACTTAAAAAACAATTTCTTAAGGACAAAGAAATTCCGAGCATAGGTATATTTTCATTCTCTATTGTTCAGCATCATAATCATAAATCAGATTTGTATGTGAAAACTTTTTCTTCTTCCATCAGTAGGATAATCAGTTTTCACATGGGCCAAAGTTGTCAGGATAACCCTACTTTACCGACAGGATGGGATGTTAACATAGGAGGGGGATACAAGGAGGGTGGATAGAGGTTACAATGAGGGTTGAAAGAGGTTTAAACAGAGGAGGGATGAGGGAGGTTTAAACAGAGGAGGGTTGAGGGAGGTTTGAACAGAAGAGGGTTGAAGGAGGTTTGAACTGAGGAGGGTTGAGGGAGGTTTGAACAGAGGAGGGTTGAGAGAGGTTTAAACAGAGAAGGGTTGAGGGAGGTTTGAACAGAGGAGGGTTGAGAGAGGTTTGAACTGAGGAGGGTTGAAGGAGGTTTGAACTGAGGAGGGTTGAGGAAAGTTTAAACAGAGGAGGATTGAGGGAGATTTAAACAGAGGAGGGTGGAGGGAAGTTACAACAGAGGAGGGTGGAGAGAGGTTTGAACAGAGGAGGGTTGAGGGATGTTTGAACTGAGGAGGGTTGAGAGAGGTTTAAACAGAGGAGGGTTGAGGGAGGTTTGAACTGAGGAGGGTTGAGGGAGGTTTGAATTGAGGAGGGTTGAGGGAGGTTTAAACAGAGGAGGGTTGAGGGAGGTTTGAACTGAGGAGGGTTGAGGGAGGTTTGAACTGAGGAGGGTTGAGGGAGGTTTAAACAGAGGAGGGTTGAGGGAGGTTTGAACTGAGGAGGGTTGAAGGAGGTTTAAAAAGAGGAGGGTTGAGAGAGGTTTAAACTGAGGAGGGTTGAGGGAGGTTTAAACAGAGGAGGGTTGAGAGAGGTTTAAACAGAGGAGGGTTGAGGGAGGTTTAAACAGAGGAGGGTTGAGAGAGGTTTAAACAGAGGAGGGAGGGAGGTTTGAACAGAGGGTTGAGGGTTGAAAGAGGTTTAAACAGAGGAGGGATGAGGGAGGTTTAAACAGAGGAGGGTTGAGGGGTGTTTGAACAGAAGAGGGTTGAGGGAGGTTTGAACTGAGGAGGGTTGAGGGAGGTTTGAACAGAGGAGGGTTGAGAGATGTTTAAACAGAGAAGGGTTGAGTGAGGTTTGAACAGAGGAGGGTTGAGGGAGGTTTGAACTGAGGAGGGTTGAGGGAGGTTTGAACTGAAGAGGGTTGAGAAAAGTTTAAACAGAGGAGGATTGAGGGAGGTTTAAACAGAGGAGGGTGGAGGGAAGTTACAACAGAGGAGGGTGGAGAGAGGTTAACACAATGTAGGGGGGAGGGAGGTTAAAATTGACTTTGGGAATCCTTGGTAACGTAAGATTCTCTTAACTTGAGAAGTAGTTGTAAATAGTTATTAGACATTTTTAGACTACTTTCTTTGTTAAATTTGGTCAAGCCAAAGATTTATTTAAAAATTCAGAAATTAGACAATTTAGCTTAATAAAATATACAGGGTGTCTCAAAAAAAACTGTGCAGTAGGGGTATTAGTAACTGAAGAAACAATTTTCGTTCAATTTTTACGATCAAGGTGTCATTCGAAAGCTCTATATTTCAGTTATTTCATGATGTGAAATTTTTCTTTCTAGGCCTCATACTTTTTTTTGTTACAACCAATTATTTGAGCATAAGTCGAAAATCGATTTTCCGGATTTTTCAATTTTAGAAAAATTGAAAAATCCGGGAAATCGATTTTCGACTTATGCTCAAATAATTGGTTGTAACAAAAAAGTATGAGGCCTAGAAAGAAAAATTTCACATCATGAAATAACTGAAATATAGAGCTTTCGAATGACACCTTGATCGTAAAAATTGAACGAAAATTGTTTCTTCAGTTACTAATACCCCTACTGCACAGTTTTTTTTGAGACACCCTGTAGAACAAATTACTATTTATTATTATTCGCTTTTGCTATGGTAGCAAAATATTACAATCATACATTTTTATTTTCATATGACATAAAATGATTTGTATCAGGACTGCTAGACCAATCAAGCCATAAACGGCTGTCTTTAATTGATTGGCCTTAGACTTCAAGGGGTCGAGAGAGACGGTCATCCAGGAGGTTTAAAGTTTGAAGGAGGTTGGAGAAGGGGGCAATAGATTGAATAATATTAACACATGCAAACTTTTCGTAATTGAACAGCTATGGTTTTTAAAACAGGGATATTTCACTCCAAAACCACGGGAGCAACTCCAAAACTATGATATTACTCAAACCCTAAAAGCAGCCATCACTCAGGCTGTTCCCACCGAATATTTTACTAGTGGCTCCTTTAAGATTACATATTTTTACTATGTTATAGCTTCCATGATTATGTTATGTAGCTTTTATACTTAGCGACATCCATATTGGGAATAAACTCTCTTCGTGTTACGATCTTGTATTCTGTGAATTCTGAACATGCTTTCTATAGATCTTTGTGATTTAGATTTCATTTAGGAATATATATTTCCACGTGTAAACCATTAAGTGTATTTTTCACATTTTTTTGGCCTGGCTATACGTTTTATATATAAATTTATGAAATTTTCATTTAATAGCTTTTTTCCCGGCTGTTTTCATATGTATGATTATTGATTATTGATTATACTTCTCTACTTATTTGTCTAACATTTTGATGTGGCTGCATTACATGGAATAAAAAATACCTATGAACCTGGTCAAGGATTAAGTTTGGACATTTTTACAAAGATTTTGGATTTTCATACTCCACTTGACATATTAATCTGAAAAAAGATCTCGACATCACTGACCATGCATACAACAAAATGTGCATTTGAAGATATTGTACTATTCCAAACAATAATCTGATCCAAAAGAAAAGTCTAGTAGACATACAAATAAATATAAGCAGAAATATTTTTCTAGCCTTTTCCAATATTGCTTTTGTAAATTGGCTAGAATTATAGTGGAAAAGAAAAGAAAAATATGTTAAAAACTTCACCGGTTCAAACAAATAAGAAATTTCTCGTGTTTTTTATTTACATTTTTCAATCTAGTAACTGCCTTTTGAGTAAAGGAATAAAGAAGTTTTTGCCCCAAACTCAAATTGTCTAAGCCTTTGCGACCTGATGGTGTAAACCTTTGATGTTTCAAACTGAGAATATTCAATCCAAGAGATTTTATAGTTTGAAATGTCAAAGGTCTGCAACATCGGGTTACAAAGATATAAGTATTAGAATATTAGGGTTTGTGGAAAAAAACTCAATTCCTTTAAATGCATAGAAAAAGGTATGAATTATTAAATAAAGGTTTACATATAATGAATAATAATAAAAAATGACATTTTATTGAGTTTCTCAATATATATAGCTTTGTAGCCTTGAGAAATGATTTGCTAATTTACGCTTTCCTTTTTAAGACGTATATAAAGCTATTAGATTCTAATACTATTATTTATTATCTATAAGAAACCCTGCAAATCTTTACATTACAAGGAAGATTGCAATCACTCCACTATCTTAATCCAATTCCCCAATTATATTCAATATTATCCTTGTATACTTTACTAAGCTATATTCAAATGAATATTTTTTATTTATTTCGATAGAGATCTTTTAAATACATTTAACTGAATTCTTCACCTCGTATAAATAATAAATAATAATACTGTCGGGGTTGCTTCTGAATACACTTCAAAATGTACTCCAGATTCCAAGGTATTTCCAAAGTATATTCAAAGGTATATTCCAAGGTGTATTCCAAGGTATGTTCGAAGGTATATTCCAAGGTATGTTCCAAGGTATGTTCCAAAGTATACTTCAAGGTATACTCCATGGTATACTCCAAGATACACTTCTAAATATACTCCAGAATTTTCTTTTGCACGTAGAGTACACTAAAGCATTTTTGTAATTATAGGAGTCTAGCTCTTCTATCCCTTTCCGCAGTCCTAAAAAAAAGAGTGTCACAAAGTTATCGAGCTGAATCGGTTAAAGTTTAAAATTAATGTTTTTTTGATTTAATGGGTTATTTCTAGTAATAAACTCCGTAAAACGCGCAATCACTAAACTATTTGAAATGATGATATTAACCTTCTATTTATAAGTTCTCGCGTGAGGTTTAATCTAAGCGTGTATAAAAGAAGGATCAATCTTGATCTCTGCTGTTCCCTTTCATCTTCAGGATATTGAGTCAGATACTCCTCTAATCTCCTCTAATATTAACAAGTTAAATCATCATGAATATGTTAAGATCATTTAATAAAAAATAGTACCTTAAACTTTGACACTTCATGCTCCTGTTCCAATAATTGTGTTCCAGAGTCCTCAGTTAACCTTGCTATAAATTCATCCTGTATCTTAACAGAATTCGACAGGCCTGTGTTTCGACTGGACAGACTTTTAGTCTCAAAATCTGTGCTTAGGTTTCTCAGAGAATTCTCCTCCGATGTTGAGTTCAGCAGCTCAGTTTCTGGTGTTGGATTGTCCCTTAAGTCCCTCATTGATAATATTCTTGTTTTTTCTCTAGCGTTCATCTGAAGAAGAAAATCATATTTAATTATACGGTTTTAAAGAAAATCATATTTAATAATACGGTTATAAAGAAAATCACATTTAATAATACGGTTTTAAAGAAAAGTTGTTTAAGCTCGTTTTGTTGGTCACAGGTGTTCAACGTTAAACAATGATTTTTAAAAAGAAATTTCAAAATGATTTTTTGCCACAAACTCTGATTTTCTAAATTCAATATCGTTGCAACCCAATGTCGTAGACCTTGAATATTTCAAACTTTGAATTCTGTTAGATCAAATAATGTAAGTTTGAAATATCAAAGGTTTACATCATAAGGTTGCAAAGATATAGGTTTTACAAAACTGAATGTGTGGCAAAGACTCAAATCCTATAGCAGCTTTTTGAAAAATGTAACTTCATTAACTATTAAAGGTACGGTACACACCTGTACAGGTGCAGATATAACAAAAGATAATCCCGTAAGTAGGAAGAACATTCTTAGAAACATCCTTCTATCTAAATTTAGATCCGTTCTGCATGGGAGCCACACATCGAATGTGTGAGTTGCTCCAGGGATACTGTTTTCCAATTCATTAATAGAGTCAAGATAAAATATTAGACTTTATACAGAACTTATTCAATTGTTTTGAACATATCCTTTAGTTAAACTATAACTCGGGGTCTCAAAAAATGGTCAAAAAAGGACATAGTATTCAGCCCTGGATTATTTCATCATACTTAACATATATTATATTTACAAAAATTAGATATAAACAAATTTATATATATATATATGTGATACTTTATTTAGTTTGTAGACTATGGACCTCTGAAATCATGGATTTTGATGTTTTGCTTTTGGGAACTGTGTCCCCTTTACGGATGAAAATTGATAACGCAACACTTAAAATTTAACTTTGAAAGTTAATTTTGAAAATTAATTAATGCAGGAGTAAATTCAATTCCCTTAGTTGGTTGAATGAATTCTTTAAAAAAATACTGATTATAGGTTCATCAACCCTTTTCAGAGAGGATGATTTATATTTTTTTCTCCATGTAATATTGATATTAACTATTTGTGTTGGTGAAAATGATAATAGAAAAATAAGACTAAACGATCAATCATATTACAGTCCTCTTCTTTAATAAGGTTCTTTATAATATTATTACAAAATTCCTACTACAAAAGAGATGAGAGTGCAAAGACGACTTAAATCTTTTCAAATATGACGATTCCAAGTTTAAATTACGTCTTTTGCCTTAAATGTCGTCTTTAAATGGTTTATTTGACAAAAGAAGAAAGAAGTGTACATACCTCCAGGGAATCAGGAATATCAGGAAACAAACAGTACAAATTCGTATCATCCTGTGTGGGTAACCCTTTACGTTAAATTTATACACAATTGTCCAAATAACAGTATGATAAAAGTTGTTTTTATTCTAACTTTTTTTGTGTGGATTTGTTTATATTACTTCCACATATTTAGAAGCAAAGTGATATAACGTATACGGTAAAAAAATTACATAATTGTTCTGGAATAATTAGAAAGATAAGATTGTTTTCAAAAATTATTCCGAAAAATTACATCGACTGCATTTGAACCGAAGCCAAAAATTACAATTTCCTGGGCATGATGAATAGTTTACATGGGTAGATAACGTGTTCTGAACATGTTAGATTGAGCTGCTAACAGTCATAGCTAATTCCACAGCGTGATATCTGTACTTTGTGCCGGGATTTAAACTTTATACTGTCACGCCACGGATCTAGAAGGAAATAGATAATTTTAGATTTTATAAAATTTCAATTTTTAAATCAGATTTTTTTCTCACTTTACCCTAATTTATAACAAACATACTGAAGAAAAAAAAACTTACAAATCTATAATATTTTCAATTTCAAAATGTTGATGATGTACCATCTAAACTTCATTCTTTACAGTTCATGCAGTAAACGGGCAATTTATGTAGTGAATTGAATATACATACACTGCACCATACAGTACATGTCGTTGCAGCGTCTTCTGTTTTGTTTCTGGTCTTTTTGCACCGGATATAAGGAATGAATTATGACTAAAAGACAGATTTTATATACGTGCTTTTAACCTTTTACTAAAACGTTCTGACAGTGACTAACAACAGTAAATTTTGAAGCACAATATAGATATATTGTTTGTAAAAAGTATTTCTAAAAATGAAACTTTTGAACAAAGAAATG
The DNA here is from genome assembly GCF_000591075.1 of Eurytemora carolleeae. Taxonomy (NCBI): domain Eukaryota; kingdom Metazoa; phylum Arthropoda; class Copepoda; order Calanoida; family Temoridae; genus Eurytemora; species Eurytemora carolleeae. The sequence continues at coordinate 68,853 of NW_019396024.1, forward strand.
TTAAAAACATAGAGAATTTTATATCGTGCAAATAATATCAAAATTTGATAAACTTCAAAATTCCAGGGAATGGAAGAAAGAAATATTCAAAAGAAAATAATTTACAAAGGAATATTTCTTTAAGATCTGGTTCCATTTTGCAAGACTTCACATAAACAAATGAAGACCTTGGACTTTATAAGTTTAAATCTTAAAATGACTATCAATTAAATTGATTAAATTTAATTAATATAACTTAAGAAACTGATGTAGAACTTATTTTATTCTTTTTTAAAAGCGTGTACTGTAAAAATGTGTATATTGATTTGTCCTCGTAAAATTTCAATTGGCTCACCCGTTTCACCATTAAAATAGATATTCTTGTAGTGAAAATAATTTAAATTCTAAAACAGAAACAGACCATTCCGCGCCAGGTGGTCTAATTGTTTGTAGACCTAACGTCTCTTATGCTAAATCAGGCCAATCACGAGAGACCATGGCGAGAGAGGGAAGGCAGACCACACCTTTTTTCGTTCTACCACAGAAAATCAACTTCTCGGCATTCATCTAATTCGAATTTTGAATTGTTTTGAATATTTTATTCTTTTTTAAGAAGAACGTCTTATATGAGGCAGTTGGCACAACAGAAATCATCGAGATTTATATTTTCAAATCCCTTAAAGCATGCTCAGTCTTCAATCTCGTTACAATTGAAAAACTGTTGTTTATTAGTTGTAGATTCTAATGAACAAAGCGAATTATGGCCTAAATGCTTATTAAATCATGACATTAAATTAAGAAAATATATTTTTTGACAATCAATTTTGAGTTTCAAGTAATCATTCTGAATACTAAAAGTTATTTTCAGGAAGAAAATAACATATATTTCAACCGTTATAGTAAAGCAATGATAACACTTTTTTTATTTTTCCCATCTATTTTATCGACCGTGAAATGTAAAAAATAAACAAAATTTTAATGTTTTTGTCGTCTTCACTCTAATTTGTACACCAGTAAGGCAATCAAAATATTTCCCTGCTAAGGTATTAAATATTATCTTTTTTTCATATTTTTCCTATTCATTTAATAATGTACTGTGATTAATATTTAGAGCCGCAATCTGAATTTCATGTATTTTCCTTGATTTTCAGAAAAGGAATTGAGTCTTTGCCACAAACTCTGATGTTCTAATCCCAATATCGTTGCAATTCCAATAATGTAGACCTTAAATATTTCAAACCCTGAATTCTAATAAATGAACTAGTCTAAGCTTGAAATATAAAAGGTTCACATAATGAGGTTGCAAAGATATAGAAATTCGAAAATTTGAGTTTGTGACAAAGACTCAAATCCTTTACATATAGTTTTGTGAAAATTAACCTGAAAACAATTTCTTTTAGCAAACTTATAATGGTGAGGGCTATGCCGAAAAGTTAATTTTGTTTTGTGACGTTTTTTTTGTGGTCGGACGAAAAATGGTGTGGTGTGATCTCCCTTCCTTCCATGGCTCTCTGAATTGGCAGGATCTCCCTAACACCAGCTAACAGGAGGACCAAGTGCGTTGTTTTTTTTTATGAAATCTTAAATATTTTTCTACACAGAGGAGCAAATATTTGTCGATCTATAAAGTTTTCAATTATTAAAGGGAGTGTTCGCGAAAAAATGAAAGGGGATATAGGTTTACAGCGAAAAAAATCGCTTTTGATCGCTACTAATCTTACTTCTATTTGTTGCGTCTATAAGGAGAAAAATTTTAAAAACGTCGTGAACCGAATGACGTAGAGTCCATGCAAATTTAGAAAGTTGCAACATACGACTCGGATCGTAAAAAACCCAATTTAATATCAAACAAATCATTCAGATATTAAAACCTATAGTTATCAATCCCTTTAAGGTCGAAAACAGTTTACTGTTTTAAGTTGTAAATGATTAGTTTCTGGATTGGTAATGAATTAATGACTAAACTAAAACTTAAATAACTGTCATAAAAAATGATTTAAATTCATGAGATCTAAAATCAGATATTTGTATTCGTATCAAAAGACTTTTGATCGCTTAAATGAGTTGAATAGATAAAATTTGTTTCACTTTTTGATTTTCTGGATAAAGTAGTTAGAAAATTAAGTTGAATCGATCCGTATTAATCTTATTTGCTTTCGCAAGCTACGTTAGATTAACCACATTGAATATTTGCACAAACGATTTAGAGCATTTCCTTTATTCGATTCACCGACAAAGGGTCAAACGACCCAGGGTCAAACGACAAAGGGTCAAACGACACAGGGTCAAACGACACAGGGTCAAACGACACAGGGTCAAACGACACTGGGTCAAACGACAAAGGGTCAAAAGTGCGACAAAGGGTCAAACGACAAAAGGTCAAAATGATAAAAATATTTTTTGATTTGAATCATAGGAAACTCGCAATTTTAATCACAAAAATACGCCAAACTTTTTTGAAGATTTAAAACTTTAGTCTGATTCTGGCTTCCATAATGGTCGGGTTGGCAATATAATTGACCATGTTGCCGCAGCGCTCGGCCCCCTAGCCTGTCCTAGCCGCAGCGCTCGGCCCAGAAATTGTCTTAACCTAACCTAACCCGTGGCCGCAGCGCTCGGCCAAGAAAGTGTCTTAACCTAACCTAACCCTAAATAATAATAAATAAATGGATATAATTGACCATGTGGCCATAGCGCTCGGCCCCCTAGCCTGTCCTAGCCGCTGCGCTCGGGCCAGAAAGTGTCTTAACTAACCTAACCCGTGGCCGCAGCGCTCGGCTCCTCAGCCTGTTCTAGGCGCAGCGCTCGGCCCAGAGTGTACCTAACCTAACCCTAAATAATAATAAAAAATACTAACCGTCAAAATAAAAAAAAAATTGCCCTTTTGTCGCATTTTTTGACTCTTTGTCGTTTGACCCTGTGTCGTTTGACCCTTTGTCGCGTTTTTGACCCCTTGTCGTTTGACCCTGTGTCGTTTGACCCTGTGTCGTTTGATGTCGTTTGACCCTTTGTCGGTGAATCCTTTATTCGTTTCGTTAGTCACCGAGTAAAAAGCTGAATTTATTTTCACATCAATTTAGAGTTTTACTTATCAGTTGCCATATTGCAACCCATGTATTTCAAAAATTTAATCAGCTGTGTTTACTCTATAAATGAGGATAGAATGTAAAATGTACGTACTTCTTTAGTGCTATTGCTAAATCTTGTCTTAATCTTAAACAAAAAGATCCAAAAATTCTTAAATATAAAAATATTTATCTCTACTATCCATTAAACCAATATTATGCATAATATTTATGAAGTATTCAAGCATAATAGATTCATGTATTTTTAGGTACTGCAGTGTTAGCTGATCCTCTATATTCATCAAAATTTTATTTTATCATAATTCGACAATTTTATAGTGGTCATACGTTTGGTTTAGAATGGTTAATTTACATAAGATACATACATACACAAGAAGTTGAAGATAGTGTTTGTTTATAAATATAACATCATGAATCATATTCAAAATTGTGACATTTGTTTTAATTGTTTGGGGTTCGATAGATGCCCTTTAGATAAAATGGTAAAACAATATTTGAGTTCGGGAAAATTATAAAATGTTTTAAGCCAGTTTTAAAACCTGCAATATTTGTTGGTAAAGTTTCCTGCTGAAGTAAATTCAAATTCCAAGGCGGGGGGGGGGGGGGGGGAGGAGAGTAGTAAACAGTGTTCCAAACCTCCCTCCCCTCAGTAACATTGCGTGTTCTATCAATCTTGGAATTGAGTTAAGAGAGTATTTAGTTTCTGGCTGGAACCCGCAACACCTGGAGACAGAAAAATATAATCTGCAGGGCTTAGGATTAGAGTTCAATAGTTTAAAACCATGTAGATAGACAGTAGATATCAACAGACGATTCTACTTCAAATCAATCAAATAACTCTCTATGTAGTGTTTACCCCCGTACCCTGCAATCTGTAGTGAAACATGCTCATTATCTTTCCTTCGTTGTCTCTGTTACTAAGTATAATTCCTAAAGGTAACTTCAAGTCCTAAGACTTCCCATTGATTTCAACTACCTTTGATGGAATCTTATTTCACTTTTTTTCGTAATTAAAGGGCTAACATTTTATGAAGATTAATCTTCGATGTTTAATGTTATCAATCTTTTATCAGCGATCACATAAAGTGGTACAGATAGATAGACAAATAGTATTGATCTGGATATCCATTGTAGACACTTTTAATTTGAAGATCATTGCTCAATCGCTTCATTTAAGAATTGCACTGCGGGAGATAGAATACAGATTAAATTAATCAGTAGATAAACAAAGCTATCCCCAATATAGCTCTGGGACGTTTAATGGACTGAATCAGTTAAACACATTTACTCATTCAGTCGATTTTTTATTAATTAAAACTTTGGATTTGGCCAACGACAGAGGGAAGACCGAACTAACAAATGTTGTCAAAAACATTACAATACAACTGATTGTAATTTGCTGTCTAATGCCGGTGTTTGTCTTTGTAATGGCTTCTTAAGCCAATAAAATGGGTTGTATTTAGAAAGAATGGATAAATTGATAGGTCTTCTGTTTATTAATATTTGTTTAGTATGATACTTGCATTATTCATGTCTGAGGTATTTTCGTCTGCCCAATATTTCTTTTGTATTGTTTGATGGTTGTCAAGCCTGATGTTTCTATTGTCTTCATCATAGTTGATGTCTGATTTTGTATTGTGGGTTGTTTGATGGTTGTATAGCTTATGTTTCCATTATTTATGGTTATTATGACTGCATGATGGTTGTCAATGTCATGTCTGATGTTTGTATTGTTTGCTAAAGTGTAACATATATATCTACAAATGACAAACTTCAAACGGTCAATACTTCCTAAATTTTAGTGCTACATACCTCTAATTGAAATCAATCGATCGGAAATCTTTCAAAGATTTAAAAAATGTACAATTTTTTGAACCATGGCGAGTGCTACAATGTCTTAAAGATCGTTTTTTTGGGACACCCTGTATGTAGTGTAATGTCTGATGTTTGTCAGGTCAGGTCTTTATATTGACCTGCACGGATATTTAGTTTTTTTTTATTTGCTTAGGTATTCAAGGAACCTTGTATTGTTATCAATGTGAAGATTGTCCCAGCGCGGATCTGCAACCTCTGCGACATCTAATGGTAACGGTTTGAAATATAAAAGAATATTCATACAGTCAGACACTGTTTTTTTTTCTTTGTTTCTCGACTCAATCTCATTTCATTTACATTTACATTTACATTGCGTCATTTTTTAAAAGTAAAAAAAATAGATATCTCTAATACCGCTTTTTAGACAAAGATTTAGTGGGCCGTTGTGAATTGAGGAATTTTACTGTCTCTATTTTATTTTTAATTACCTGCACCTGTGAATTTGTTTCATTCGTTGCCCAATTAAATCTATATATAAAGTTATAATCTAGTAATCTTGTTTGTTTTGTATGTCTGATCCTAACTCAGGAACCCCATTACCGATTTGCCTCAAAATTTGATCGGGGAACTCGGTAGAACCAGGGGAATGGTTTAAAAATTTGACTAATGTAGAGAAAAATTAGTTTCCAGGCAAAGCTGGGTTCCCAAGCTAGCATAAAATTGTTTTATATCAATGCAACATATTTTTTATGCTAAACCGTTTACTCCTTTTCTTAAACTTATTCTACCGTACGACAGCTTTTCTTTTTTCTATCCATATTCTAGGGATGTCCTGATGAATCCTATCTCTCTTGCTTGGCAACAGTAACCAAGTTTGCTTCCTATGAGAGTAAGTTGCATACATCAATTTGAAATAATGTTAGTAATGCATGTGTTAATCTCCAAATGGTTTTGTTTAAATATAGAAAACAGGAGAAGGAGTTGGGTCGAAAATTTAAATTTTTCTAACAAATGCAAATGCTATTCCCGACAGGGAATTGTGGCAGAAAATATTACTTTATTAGCTTACTAATTATAAAAGGTATTTAGGCATTTAATGGGAAGTATATATATGTATTTATAAAATGTTGTACATTATTTAGTTAACAAAAGTGATTCATTATTATAAATAGTTTTGAATAAAGGTATTGTAATGATAAAATGACCGATATTGGGAATTACGATTTAGGTTGAGCTAAGGTTGTTTTTAACCTTGAATTTGGGAAAAATACTTTGAAATACTTCTTCTTGTTTTAAAAGCAATTGAGAGTACAAATAATAATAAATTTTACAAAATTTAGCAAAGATTAATTCCGTTTGAAACAATCTTGCAATAAGCTTGGTATCTTACACCTGTGTTAACAAACACTTTAACTTGATAAAGCAGCAAAATATTGAATTTTTTATTTTCTTAATTATGCATTAGCCCGGCCCTAACACGTGATTAACTCGAAACCCCGAAATTAAATTTTTAAATGTACTTTACAACTTTTTCCTTCTCAAATTTGATTTTCAGACATTTAATTTCAATATTGTTCTAGATTTATGTCTTTTGAAAATAATTATGTTGTTAAGCTGTAAGTCGAGGGTGTACCAGAGCTCCTGCAGTGGTTCAAAGGGATAGATTCTATCATAATCGGGATGTTGTTTGTAGCCATCACTCTGTAAATATTATCCAGGTAAACATTTATAATATCAGGGTTACAGGTGAAGATTACAAATATTGCACGCGCTTCTTCAAAAAGATTTTTACGTATTTTCTCCAGCACCTGCTTGCAGGGATTTTAAACGAAAAAAAAACTAAGATGAGCCATTACTAGCATAGAACTTGATTAGCCCTAGTTTCTGAACAGCGTGTCTATATCTTTTAAAAAGTAATATCTGTTTGTCTATCTGTTTGTTTGTATGTACGATCATAACTCTTCAAGAAAAGCTAAAATCGTAAAAAAATTTGACAATTAGATTAATATTGTTTTTTCTTTTGTTGGCTCAAAGATGTTAATGAAAGGTATTATTGGAAAACTTTATCAATAATTGAAGCCCTCTTCTTCCCTCAAATATCTGTACAATATTTCTGTCAGGAATTGAGTTTATTTTTCTAGTTTTGAGTTATTAAATCATCTTTGTTTACGATTTCAAAGAAAAACCAGAAAGTAAGTAAAATTTAAAGATTAGGATTTGTTTCAACCCTATATCCTAATTTTGAAAGCCCTTAGAAAAGGGCGAAGTAACATATGTCACATGTTTATATTTGTTGAAATAAAATATTTGCAGGCAAGTGTATGCTTGTGTAATGGAGATGGTTGTAATGGAAAGGGATTATCTGCCTACTATTTAGAAACTAAGGAATGAAATCTTTAACTTGAAGTATAAAACACAATGGTAGGCCTATATACCAATTAATGCTGACGACATCTACAACAACTTTTTTATTCAGGGGACATTAGTTCCAAAACTAACATTTGGCCCATTTCTAACACTGAGTGTTAGAAATGGACACAAATTGAAAGACTGGGTTTTTGGGATCCCGGCCCATATCCAGAGTAAAAGTCTATAATAAAAACTATAACCAACATTTTATTAAACATGACGAGGACAACAATTCCCAATTTTAAACTTTTTATTTAAATCAAAATTATAATAGGAGTTCTTTTTATATTAAATCTCCTAACCGTTTTCAAGACAATGTTAGGTTTTCCATTTTTCGAACATATCCTGAATTTGAAACATTGTCGCGTTTTTGAGACAAAACCCACTTTCAAGTTTTAAATATAATCCTTAATTCAAAACAAAATTCACTTTCATAACTTACAAAATAAATCACAGAAAACAAAAATTATCTTATGAAGACTAAATTAACTTCTGAATTATTTCTAGAATCTAAGTTTCCACATTTTGTCTGTTAAATTAGAGAATATGAGCTGGGAACTTTTGAATGGTGGATATCGGGATTAAGACTTAATCCACTCTTTTTCTTAATCTGCAGATTAACATAATCTTGCAAGATTATCTGAAAAGTGTATGAAAAACGATAAAATTCAAATTAATATTTAATCAATGGATGATTAATTTTCAAGCATTTAAACGAACAGCTTCCCGCATTTCTAGTTAAATCTATATTGTAAGAACTAATTATATTGGTACTTTGATCTCTCAATGCTGTAATGATTTTTAAATTATAAAAGAACAGTTTGTTTTTATTTTCTATTTTGTTTATATTTTACCTTATCAAAAAATCTTGTTTTGTGACGTAAGTGCGTGAATACTGGAAAATTGACATGGATATGAATTCCGGTAATTGTCTCAAAACCAGGATATGTTCCGAAAACGCGAAATGAGCTGAAATCCGGTAATTGTTTCAAAATAAGGATATGTTCGAAAATGAAATCAAGAACCATCAAAAACCATGATTCTCACACCTTATTATTAGTTTAAAATTTACACCTAATGTTTCAATATATAGTTTTAGCCATTTTTTATAAATGTATGGTGTAGTTCAACTCGGCTTGGATTTAAAGATATATACTCTTGACAAAGATAACTCTGCAGATTTGGCCCTATCTAACACTCAGTGTTAGATATGGGCCCAGTGTTAGTTTGGGAACTAACATCCCCTGTATTCGACATTTTACTTCTTTAAAAGTAGCAGGGTTTATTAGATATTTCATTGTGAATTTATAAGTAGATTAGGGGCGTATACAGGAAGGGGTACTATGCATGGAGAATGGAATATAAAAATTCTTGTTTAAGTAGATGAGCAAGTAGATCTATGATTTCATTGTGAGCAAAAAGATTTCTTGATGAAAACTTTTACTAGAAACTAGACAACAAAGATTTTGTTCTGTAAAGAGAGATGATGCATTAAAGTTAGAAACTATGGATTCATCTTTTCCCGAGGGATCAGAAAACGAAAGCAATGATGGAGAAGGGAAAACAAACCAACTTATATCATCAGCACAGAACTATTATTTCTCCTCGTTACTTCTCTCAATAATGATATTTACAATGATATAAATAAAGTACAAAATTATCATCTTTAATTTGAGAGTTAGGATTGCAGTCATATTTAAAACCCTTAATTGCGACTTGCGAGGTACTACAAAATTATTGATTTAGTTTATAATTACTGTCAGTGTAAAAGGTGTAAAACCTTAAAATAGGCAGTCTCGTAGTATTTTTTGGAGTAGATTTTGACATTTACATTTAATGTTAAATATAAATAGCCTCTGTACGTATTATGAACATTATGTAATTTATAATTGTTTTTCAGTGTGAGGGGCGTGGAGAGGGCCTTAGGGGTGGTTAATCAAATGAGAGGGTAATTGATTAGGATTATATAAGAGGAAGGGTTAGAGAATAAAGGTATTAATGCGGAAAAATAAAAGCATTAAGTTGCTAAGCATATCATAGTCTAATTTGTTACCTTGCAAGATGAAAAATAAGTCTCAAAAAACTTGAAAATTAAAGTTTTTAAAATCTTCATTCATAATTGTTAAGGGAAATCCGTCATTTGTTTCTTCCAAACCTTGGTTAGAATTATTAGTCTTAGTGTTAGTTTTGAGTACGAAAATGTGTCCTTCATTATTCTATATTTTTTAATTTCAACATATATAAATAGAATATTTAAACATTTTTTGATAAATATAAACTGTCTTCTGGCCGGTATGTGTGTTTATGTTGATATATTTGACGTCTTTAACCATCTATATAGAGGATCCTTTACCAGCTCATCTTTATCCATTAACCTGAAAGTTAATAAGACCATTAGACTATTTTTATAAAAAACATCATTTTTTGAAAATAAAAATTTTAGAATTTTTTTAGCCTATGTTACCTCCAGGATTCCCTCAAAAAAATGTCAGCCTATTCGGTCTAGCCGTTTGGCCGGCTAGAGGGAATATATAAACGAATGTGTTGTTTTATTATAGAGATTAAGTACGCCAAGTCAACCTCAGAAGGTGTAAAATTATTTAATGAAACGTATGCCTTGATATCAATTCCAAAAACTGTTAATCATATAATAACGAAATATAATTTTTTTCTTCTCAATATTGTAAGATTTAGACCTTGATAATCTAGCTTACGTGAAATCATTTTTTAATGCACTATAATAAATAAAATAATTTTCAAGTTGTTTAAGGGTTAAGAAATTGAGTCTCAGTCACAAAACTCAAATTTTCTAAACCCTGTATTTTTAAACTTAACGGAGTAAACCTTTGTTATTTCAAACATAGACAATTTTATCTAACAGAATGCATAGTTTGAATTATCTAAGGTTTACAACTTTGGATTGCAAAGATATAGGAATTAAACAGTCAGAGTTTGTGGGAAAGACTTATTTCCTTTGTAAAAAGATGGAAAACTAACCAGGTTATAAGAAAAAATGATAGGAAAAACTGGGATTAATGGGACCTGAAATATTGGATGAGCTGAGTCCGCCTGTAGCTAATTCTACAACTATCCCGAATGAGAATGAAGAGCAAGAATAGAAGGAGAAGAGTAGATACAAGATAGCAAACCCATACGCTGTCCTAATATAGGAAATTAATATATAAAATACAGTTTGTATTTAGCTAGTGAACCAAATATCAACAAAATAAACTTACAGTAGCAAAAACCTCTATTTCGGGAAACGCTGCAAATCCTTGAGAGAAAAATTATGTTGAAGCTTAAATGAACACTTTCCTCAAACTATAACTTTACAATCCCTTTATATATTTGGAACCTGAGTGTGTAAATCTTTAGCATCAGCATAAAATCAAACTCTGGCTACTTGCAAAGATAGTCCTAATAGTAGAAGATAATGCATTAGGAATTTTTCCTTACACTTGTATATGACCTCATTCAAACAATCAACATTAAAAACTCTAAGTCATCATTTTTATTACTAATCTGTAGGTGCTAAAAATTGTCGGAAATTAACGACACAGGTAATTAATCATTTATAGGATAGGATGCACTCTTCTGCTAAAATAAAGCTAAAATTGGGATTTTGTTACGCACAATTTTTGTATAAAATATACCAAATATTTTAAAACAAAATTTGTTAAACTAGCCTTAAAGGGCGCTTCGCGCCCATCTTCTAAATTAATTGTGAACATGTTCTCTTTGTGTACATCGTAAAACAAAACAAAAATAATTCGCGGATTTTCACAAAAAATTTTGTGGATTTTCAAAATTTTCAAAAATTTAATGAAGATCGAATTTTGATGGAGACAAATATTTGAAATTTTGATCATTCATAAACCTTCCCTGGGGCTCCGTGAGGTCCCACAAAAAATTGGGCCCGATCGGTTCAGCCGTTTTGACGTTTATTGGATACAAACAAACAAACAGACAGACAGACAGACAGACAAGCCAAATTTATATATAGATGTCATCACGTGACCACAGGGAAGGTTTATGAATGATAAAAAAATGTGTTTTAAATGTTTTTAATTTTGTAAAAAAAAAAAAAATTCTTGAAAATCCGCGAATTTTTTTTTTTAAATCCGAAAATTTTTTTCTTTGTTTTAAAATGTAAACAAAAAGAACATGTTCACAATTTAAATAGAAGATGGGCGCGAAGCGCCCTAAAAGCCTAGTCTAGTAAATTTTTCTATTTGCTTAAAGCAGAATTTTAGGCCGGTCAAGTGAGGAAAACCCAAAAAAAACTAGTTTTGAAGGGGCCAAATTTCAAACCAAACATTGTATTGCATCTGTTCTAAGATAAAGTTCATATTGAGATATATGCTCAAAAAAGACCTAAACTCTTTTTAAATTATAGAAAAAACAACAAATTATGTGGCTTCTTAATTAAACCAATTGAGACGTCTGGTTTTGCGTATAAATCCCTATGCCTACTCTTTATATTACAAAGCTCTTTGGCTATTTTCAACAATTGTTCAGTTCCTTTCATAGATAGAAATTCTTGAGAGAGAAAAATCGAGGAAGACAATATTCACAATAGTTAGAGCTGCCTTAGACGCATCGCTCTCGTGTTGTCCTAACATAGAACCACAACATAGATACAGCAGCATGTGAATGGCAATAAAGTCTTGTGTGCCTGGTAAGAGGTGGCAGTGCACTCTCACGTAAAATGAGTTTGTTTTAACTGCACAAATTGATGGGTTTCGTGTTCATTGGACTATCTTAATTATAACTTGAGTCTAACAGTCGTCGTCCTATTCCACAGATTTACTTTTCAAAATTGACAAGCGCATGAACCATAATACAGACAAGATAAGGGTGAAGACTAGATAGGAAGAATTATGTCGATCAAATAATATAACTTTTTTATTCTTCCCAATAGCTTCAAAAGAAAAGCTATGACTGAAAACATGTAAGATTTCAATTTAACGTCGCAATTTGAAAGTTGCGTGCACGGTGGTGTGAACGCAGGAGTTTTGTTCTTTTGCCCTAATAAGTACTAATAACCCCCTTACCTCTTGAATGAGAAAAGAGTTAAAGATTTCAATCATATTGGTATCGTCTTCACTGGAATATGTACAAGATGAATATTTCAAGAGAATTTTGAAAATCAATACAAAACCAAATTATCATTTCATGTTTAAATTAAATTATCATCCCATTGATGATAAGAAATTTGGTAAGATGAGTTTTCTTGATTGTTTTAGATGAATTCATCGTTATATTAAATGACTATAATTTTGAATTTTTAGCCTTTCAAGGAATTTTTTGTCACTCTAAATGGGATCATATAATTTAAACTAAATTATTTATCAATTATTTTTATTAATTTGATTGATTTTATTAATTTATTAATTATTATTAATTTTACTATTTAAACTAAATTTTTTTCTGCTAGACAATAAGATTACATTTGAGATACACGATAAAAACTTCTTTCATCAAGAATTTTTTATTTATTGTTTATTTGAAATAATACAAATTACCCAATAAAAAATTCCCGATGAGAAAAATGACCAAAGCACATTGTTGAACAAAGGAATTAAGTTTTGCCACAAACTCTGATTTTCTAATTTTAATTTGCAACCCAATGTCGTAGACCTTTAATATTTCAAACTATGAATGCTGTTAGATCAAATAATGTAAGTTTGAAATATCCAAGGTTTACATCATCACGTTGCAAAGATATAAGGATTACAAAGATCGAATTTGTGGCGAATACTCAATTCCTTTAACTGTAAATGAGATTTTAAAAGCTTTTCAAATCGAGAATGAATTAGATATTCATGTTTATAAGATTTAAGACTGATTAGTTTCAATTTTCAACAAAAGAAACATCTTGACCTGCCGTACCAATCCACATTACAGCCTGCGTCGTCACCTGGCTGTAATTTTTTAAGTTTTAAGTTAATTTTTTTTTTTTTTTTTTCATGCAAGTATGGCAAATGTAATTGAGTTTCCTGTAATTCGATCTTTTGTATCCACTTTAGAAAGCAACAATTCAATATTCATCAAGTTTTCCTTTTGTTTGTGCTGGGGAACATTTCCCAAGAAAACCAATCACTTGAAATCTCCTCTTGAGGGAGCGCTTTCCCATAATCCTCAGAAGCAGTCCTACGCAATTAAATCTTAGAAACGTTGCATATTAAGATGATTTTTCACAGTGTCTTAAAAAAACTCTGTTGATGTCAGAGCTTCAATTTTAAACTGATTTTTAGTTTTGTAAACATCAAAGATTTCTGCTCAAAATTGTTGTTAAAATTGTTCAAAAGTGGTAAAATAAGACAAACCTAAGTAATTGTACAGTTCCCAGCCTTACTCTTGCCTCAGAGTTCATAGTTGCAATCATCATCATCTTCTTGACACGTTCTTCTGCTTTAGAAACAGGAGAAAACTCTCCAATTTTCTCTTCAAACTTTTCATTTGTCATTGTTACCTTGGCGAACCAGTCAGCTAACATGCACATATATAAATGCACTAAAATAATAACTATCCCCATAATTTAAACCAATATATAAACTGTGCTTAAAAGAGTATTTTTTTGTGCATAAATAAATTTGTTCCTATGTCTCTTAGAATATCAAAAATGCTTTCACTTGACTCAATTTTAGACTGAAAATACCTAAAAACTATGAATTAATACATGTAAGAGATCAGATAAGCTTGTAAACAAATCTGTAATTTTTCAAGATTTTAGTAGTCGGACAGAAATAAGATCTAAATAGAGTTTGATTTTCCAAAGACTAATTTCGCATTATTTTTTAAAGTCGGCAATAATATCCCTTTCTGATTATTGTAGTATCGATTCATTAAATGTCAGGAAATATTTCATGCTAATCATTTTCTTAGAACTTTTGTTCTTCCTAAACTTATGCTTATTTTTTGACAGAAAAAGTAATTATTTTCAAGGCAGAAGAAGTTTGGTAGAAATATTAAAACACGAAAAAGATTGTTCAGAAATTGACTAACTAATAAATATTGTTTTTGGGTCTGTCCTAGTGAACGATTTTTGGACCCCCCCCCCACACTCCCGGGCTCCCCTCGAATCAATTTTAGAAAGGATTTCAGCAAATTTACTATTATTTATTTTTTATTATTTTAGGGTTAGGTTAGGTTAGGTTAAGACAATCTCTGGGCCGAGTGCTGCAGCTAGGATAGGCTAGGGGGCCAAGCGCTGCGGCTAGTACAGGCTTGGTTGGCCAAGCACTGCGGCTAGGAGAGGCTAGGGACCGAGCGCCGAAGCTAAAACAGGCTAGAGGGCCGGGCAGTGTTGCCACATGACCAATGATAACCATGTTAAAAATTAATGGGACTGATGGCACCTAATTTAACCCATTCACAATGAATGGGGAAACCCTATTGGAATTTTGGTAAAATAGCTTTTTCCATTTTTTGGCTTGGAGTTTGAACACGAAAGGTTGAAGTGGAAAATTGATAAGTTGTTCCTTTTTTACGGAAAAGGCTGTACTAACATAGCCAATTTCACAGTTGGCTTTATTTTTTCACTTTTAAATTAATCGTCAAAACAATATTTTGTAATTTATCTATTTTTGATTTCAATGAAGTTTATTACCTGCTGCCGTGAGTTTGATAATTTTCCCTGTTAATTGTTTGTTGCTTTAAATGTTTTTTTTAAGACAACATTTCTTGAAATTAACTTTAGGAAGAATAAATTATAGAAGATAGGACACTGTCGTTTGTAAAATACTAAATTATAGAAATCCAAAATAAATTAGATGTAAATGATACATTACACACGATTAATGAAATTGGTTTGTCAGAACTCAAAATAATAATAATATTAATGCAGTATGATTAGATTGTAATTCTAAATACATATTTGGCTATTTAAAGGGACTGTTCAAGTGAACCTCTATGCAAAGAGGGCATTGCCGAATGTATAATAGTAAGTACCCTTAACACATTGGGGTGTTTGTAGAGTACAGAGATATGTGTGTTTAAACTTATCAAATTCTAAGCCCGCTTGTATTCAGCTAAAATTCAAGTGGGCTGTGTTAAGTTCAGACTGTACGTAAGTCAACACAGCACACACTTGAATTTGTAGCTGTAGCTGACTACAAGCGGGCTTTGAGAAGTTTACACATACATATCACACAAATGTCCATTATCATAACATGCGGATTATGTTTGAAGGGGTGAATAATATCCAAAACCGCAACAATGATTCAAATTCTTGATATGTACGAAAAAAAAACTTTTAATGTCTTAAAAACGATCAAGGTTCTTAGGTTTTTAATATAAAAATCCTATCACAGTTTGATTTCAGAAAGTAGTGATTACAATTGTTCTAGAATTGCTAGTTATGTACTATGCACGTTATACATATTTTGAGATATTTGTTTTTTATTGATTTACAATGAGTCAAGTCATGTTCGTGTTAAGTATGAAAATATATAACGTGAATTGTTTGATATCGTGCAACAGTTTAATTATTTTCTCAAGTCAATATAAAATCAAGTAAAACTAGAAAGTATTAAACCTTCCATTTAAAGGTTTCAGTCACAAAAAAAATGTCAAATTATGAGTATTTATGATTTAAAGAAATTAAAAACTTTAGATATTTTGATCTTAAATAATTTAGATTTTTGATTTTTCAAACTGTTTGATGCAAATGTAATTTTTTTTAAAATTCCATTCACATTTAAGATAAATATTTTAATTAACTAAATGAATGTTGCTTAATTAATTTTTTCCATAAGTAAAAATGAAGTACATTCAAGTTTATGTTGGATCTATATTTTCCTATGCAATGCATTTTTAGAAGTAGTATTTACATCTTTTAACATCGAAATATTGAGTAATTAAAAATCTTTTGTTTATATTTCCCAGATCTAACTGGGCATATTGTATGTATATATATCTTTAATGCTATGTATGAAAGCCGTAAGAATTGGAGTGTACGCTAGCGTACTGTGTGTCAACTCAACTCGGATGACGTAACATTTATTCCTGGAAAATCTGGAATATTCTACAGGGTGTCCCACATCATATTAGACCGTCAATGGGTCAAAATTACGATTTTCGGGACTAATAAGAAAATTTTAGAAGAATGAATCATTTAAAAAATTTAAGAAGGCTAATACAAAAAATTTCTTGCCAAACATGCTAAGGTTTTCTATTATTATGTGCATATTTTGGCATTAAAGCTTGGAGAGGATCTAATATGATATGGGACGCTCTGTACATCCAACCAACGCGCGCGGGATTTCAAAATTCGAAGGTAAATATTTAATTCTGTCATTTTTAGAAAGTAAGTAATACTATCTCTTTAATACAAAACAGCTTCAAATCAAAGTGTTTACCAATTACAAGCGTAAATAATGGTTTAAAGAGCATTGTTGTGAATCGGAATGCCCCTCTTCAAATAAAAGTTCACTTGAAATTACGCTTACAGTCCCTTTATCTAAGCAGGAGTTTTACATACGTAATTCAAAAAAGTGTTTGGGATTTTTCAATTTTAGTAATTTAGCAGTTTAGAATAAATAATTGTGATTTTAAATTTCTTCTAACAACGGAATTGATTGTTTGCCACAATGTCGTAGACGACGTAAACCCTAGATATTGATTCTAGTATATCAAAAAAAATCAAAGGTACATTCAGATTGGAAAGATATAGGTATCAGAAAATTTGAGTTTGTGGCTAAGACTCAAGTTCTCTCTAGAATATATAAAGGTGGTCTGTATTTATTTATTAATGCCGGCCGTATTAACTATAAAAATTAATTTGAAGCAAAACATTCCTTGTAGATATCCACGATATTCCAATCAGTTGATTACGCAGCTCAAGTAACATATCCACACTCATCTATTAATTGTGATATCTTAAATGGCTTCTAAGTCCTAATTAATAATTCAATTGTCCCTTAACATTTTCATCGGATTAAACTTCCGCACTATATCTTTCAATTGATAAATTTTAATAATTTTGATGTTACAGAAATCCAAGAGTCGCTTTCAAGAAAATCTGCGCGCAAAAAAGCTGATTTTTAGATCGAAAAGTGTATTCCACTTTTTTACTTTCGAAGCCGTCTTCTTCAATTAAATCAAAATTTTCGTATCTTCTATTGTAATATTTAGAAAAGGATTCTGATACTAATAACCCTCGCACCTTTTATGAATCATAACAGAATAGAGGGACTAGAGGGCAGTACACTCCAGGATCTTATACAGGATAGACGTTAGAGCTTAGCTCCGTTAATCCCCCTTAGGCCTGGGGACTTGTAATTCATTGACACCTATTAGGGTGATGTACCTTTACTATGCCTACTAGAGGACCAAGGAGGACACCGGCCTCCTCCCCATCGATATCCCAAAGGATGATTCTTCAGATTCATCAGCATCCTCAAGGTTTCTGGTACGGCTGAGATTGAAACAGTATCAGCAAGTCCAACTACGGATCAAGGTTAACCAGATGAAGCTCTAGATCCTCGAGATGGTTTGTAATAGGGACACTCAAGATACAGAGCAGCAAGGATCTATAGAACATGAAGAAGCTCCATCTTCTCTCAATGGAGACACCCAAGATATGGAGCAGCCAGAACAGCAGTAAAGACCAATGACTTCAGGTGAAGAAGAAATCATAAGGATCTACGAGGACGGGATCCCTGCTTCTCTGTTAGGATCTTCAAATCCCAGGACTTCTAGTCCAGATGTAGCCTTAGAGGAGATATTAGAGTTTGAGGCAGCTACTCAGAGAAATCATACTCCGGAACCCTGGAACAAAGTGTTTGAGTCCCAAGCCCCTGAACCCCAGCAGGTAGATGAAGCTGATGCAGATATTCAGATAAGTCCAGACTTCGAACAACTAAATGAGATAGTTGAGTTCGGAGTTCCTGAACCGGAGCAGCTGGATGGGGGATTCGACTCTAGAGGAGCTGCTCATAGGAACCCAGACCAAGATCAGCTATACGACAGTCTCGCTAATAGAGGAAGCTTTAAGAAATTTTTATCAGAAGTAACTAAGGAATAGACAGAAGACTGCTATACTTCACGGATAACAATGATGACAACAATGAAGATAACCATGATGATAACCATGATGATAACAATGATGAAAACAATGATGATAAACATGATGATAACAATGATGACAACAATGATGATAACAATGATGATAACAATGATGATAACAATGATGATAACAATGATGACAACAAGGATGATAACAATGATGATAACAATGATGACAACAAGGATGATAACAATGATGATAACAACGATGATAACAATGTTTATAACAACGATGATAACAATGATGATGACAATAATGATAACAACGAGGAAATGAGTAATAGAAGAAGCTACTCGGACAGATCCTAAACTGTAGCAGTTGAATATCTAAAAGAACTTAAAAAACATGAATAAACGTTAGAGATGTATTTAAAAAAAACTATAAAACTGATCAATCCCGATTTATTGATACTCTGAGAGATATGTACGAGAGGTTATTAAAGGGATCGATACTAAAAATAGAGTACGGGGATCTAGAGTGAAATATTTGCATAAGCATAAGCAATTGATGGATCTCGAAACTCCCTAGGATTTACATCTGGGTTGTAATTGAAGACAATAATCAGTATTACACTATTTTCGTCCTTTATTGTTTGGCTGTCATTTTCAATTTTCAACCAGTGGTTGAATTTCTTCCGATAATATGTCAGGACATTTGTAAAATTCAGGTAAGCAAGGTTACAAATTACAAAACTCTTGGCAAAAATTGTATGACAAAACATTTTTAACACTGGCCTCTTCTATTAAGTTTTACACAGGCCACTTCTATTATTACGAAGAAAGGTTATAAAATATAAAATGAACCTTCTGTAGTCCAGTTAAGAAGTCCCAAACTTCATTTAAACTCTTTATAAGATCTTCAAGCGTAAAATATTCAGCTTCCTGCATTTTCCCTTAAAATACAAATTTCTTTTAATTCCTTAACAAATACATTATTAATATTTACGTAAAAGTTGAATCTTTTACCGTCTTTTTACCAACATTACCGATACCTATGATTCCGCCAAAAAAGGAATATTAAGTTAGTTAACGTCCCTTATGACAGTTATGTAAAATAACGACCCGCTCTGCGAAGAAATCATGAAAAAAATCGCGCATTTTCATCTCAACAGAAGAAAAAATTGTGTATGCCTACTTTTTCGGGAAATTAAAAATGATACTTAACCACTGGTAGAGTAAAATTCCCTTAACTGTCCTGTAAAGTAGATGTAATTAATTATTTATCTTCAAATTACAGCTTCAAGTCTGTATACTTGTGCTGAAAGTATTTTACTATGTTGTGTATGGAAACTGAAATGACACTAAATGAGTTTAAAGTGTCCTCTCAGCATTTTTTGGGGCCAACTAAACATACTGCCTTTTCACGGGGAATATTCTGATTTAACATACTTTAACTACTTAAATAACTATATTTACACAATAACAGCTTTGCTAATTTTAAGGGTATGTTACGTTACCAAGAGTTTCTAGACCAATTTAGCCTGCAAAACATCCAGAGCTTAACGAAGGATGTTTTAAATGAAAAATTGGTCGAAAAAGTTGTTGTGAATAATTTTAGCGTCTGTGTTATTTTTTCACGAAAACCTCGCAGCGCAGGATGTTATTTTAAATAATTGTCTCAAGGAACAATTAGGTAACTTAACATCCCGCTGTTTGGGGAATCACGGGTCGGTAATGTTGTTTAAATACGGTAAAACAAATTAACGTCTCTTTTACCTTGATTTCTTTGGTCTTTATGTACACAGCATTCAACAATTTTCATTAATTTCATCTTCGTTAAATTTGCATAAAGTCGTCTCTTGAACGTACTACATGAGTTCCAAGTTTGTAAATATATACAAAATGAATATATTATGCGGTTTATAATTAATTTGTAAATGATAAGAAGAACAATTTGTATCCAGAAAAACAAGATTCTAGATGAGTCTTCTCCTATACACAGCACACATATCACACACACAATCAAATAAACCTTGATTTAGGGAACCCGGAATATATTTTTGTATTCATTCCTTTTGATATTTTATTTGAAAATTTTTAAATACAGATTCTCACAATCATAATATTTTTGCCTTAAAAACTTCCATGTTTTTGTTTGATTTTCGGTTTTGTGATGAACGAATTGATTACTGAGAAATATTTCTTTGATGGTCTTTTTCTATTCGGTACATTTCATTTCCATCAAAAATATTGCAAATAGAGCAATGTTGATTTCGCTATTTTATACTTTTTTGGAACTTGATTCAACATTGTGTTACCAAACAAGGCTTCTAATTTTTCTTTTTTCTTTTCTACTAATATGGAGATACTATATATCTCAACTCAGTTCACTTATCATTTAAATTTAGTTGACCAGAGAGGTGGTATTTAAAGAATTTAGGCCGCGGTTTAAATCTGCCAAAACCCGGTTTAAATTAAGCGCCGGCTTAAATCTTGAAACATTTGATACAATTGTGAGTGGAACCAACAATATTTAAGCAGCGGCTTAAATTTAAACCGCCGCTCAAATTCTTTAAATTCGGCCACTGAGATCGATTCAAGTTTTTCTCATCACGAAATTTAAAGATCATTATAGTTTCGGAAAATTCAAAATACCATCATAATGAAATGTTTTTCCCATTTTGTAAAATTTGTTAGTATTAAGACAAATCTTATAATATAATCTAAACATGTTTTAGAAAACATTATTTTCATAAAATATAAGCAGGATATACAAAAGAATCCGCAAACTACGAAACAGCGCACTGCAAATTTAACACATACAAAGTACAATCTAATTGTATAAGTGTAAATGAAAGCATTTGAAGCAGACGCAAACACTATCGCTGTAGTAAAATATAAGAAGGGTTATTTAGATCATTTAGATCTATTATTTATTTAGATTATTGGATTATCATTATTTAGATTCTGGAAAAAGATTTCGAATTTTTAGTCAAAGGATCTGTAAATAACATTACAAGAATAATTAAAATCTTAATTTGTTAATGGAAACTATTATCTTGAAAAAAATAATATATGCAACAACAAAAACAAAAAATCACTTTATAAAAATAAACTAAGCTAAATTTGCTTAAAATGGAATGATCTTGTCAGCTAGCTAAACAAATAGTATGCTTTTCAATTATTATAAAGAGTTTCAAGTTTTTATTTGATCTTCATCTTTGTTTTTAATAAGTTTTTATTCTCTATGTACTCTCATTCTATAATAATACGTAAATACATAATATTAGAAATATGAGATTTCTGTATTAAGTATTCTGTATTAAGTGTTGATGATCGACTAATGGAGAAATCTAGCCAACAAACAGAGTCAGTCGAATCAGATTTTTTTCTTTTTACGAATTTTGTGTGGGAATTGAGATAATCTTAAAGAACGGTCCTAAACTACCTCAAAGTTTATTTGATTGTCATTTCTATAGATAGAGAGTTAAATAAAACTGGTTTAATCGAATTAAACTTAAAAGATGAAGCCATTTTAGACCAGGAACATCAAATTAATTCTCAAAATCAATTCCATCTCGATACAATGTTCTTTTCATTCATCAATTTATAAGAGTTTCAGTTTGTATAATGTGTAAAATTCTTTGTATTTATATATAAAAAATATAAATATATAAAAAGTATAAATATATCAAAGATATAAATATACAAAAAATTTAAATATATAATATTAAAAGCGCCAAATACAATACAGATGGGTTGTAAAACTTTTTCTGTAATCTAATTAATAAAATAACAGAATGCTAATTCTTATCGATTTGGTTTCCCAAGTGAATTATCTTGCATGACGCTTTTGCTCTTTTTAAGATACAATTCCTTATCGTATTCATGGTATTAACCCGCATATTGTACAGTTTACTTGAGCAGGGTACTTAAATTGTACATATTTTATTGATGAAAATTAAACAAAAAAGTTTTTTGAAATAAAGGAAGTTATAAGGCGTAAGAAATACATTCAAGTTTAATTTATAAAATGTCTTTTTTAACTCAGAAATTACATGCTGGCAATTTTTTCAACAACAAAAAAATGGCCGTATATATCTGTATAAACTATTAAAAATTTTGTTTAAAATTAATTTCTTATTGTATTCACCAAGTTGCTCTGGTTTCTGAAATGCTAAAAGTTTTCTGGTTTCTTTATTTGTTTGAATTGAAATGGCCCATTCCAGCTGATATATAGTTTCTGAAAGTATCTATTTATGAATTCTGGATTCAGGATTCAGGATACAATGTAAGGAAGGAACAAAATGTGTCTGAAAAAAAGAAACTTTGTTGCCTGTTGTCTTTCTATTCGACATCAACTTCTAAAAATACCCATCATGGTCATTGATCCTTAAAAAATCCAAATTAATTTTATAGCAACTTAATATTTTATTATGGATCCACAGCTTTTTATATAATAATAAGAAAGCTTACAGACCTGAGTTTTTGCTACAAAATCGAGTTTTCTAATTCCAATATCTTTAAAACCCAATATCAATGATATTGTAAACTATTTATTTCTGTTAAATCGAATAATTTAAGTTTGAAATATCATAGGTTTGCATCATCAAGTTGCAAAGATATAGAAATTAGAAAAATTTGAATTTGCGGCAAAATCTCAGTTGAACGCTTGATTTTATAATAAAGTGATATAACAAGCAAAGAAACAAAAACAAGAAACAAGTAAAATAAATGCAGATAAAATTTTACATGGGTAGATGCCAACACTAAGCATAATAATATTCTGTATCTTAATGTTGCTTAAGAGAGGTTTGGAAATTAAATGATCAACTAAAAAACTTGCTCTCAATGCAAAGTCTAAATATCTTAAACCAAAAATTTAAAGAAAGGTTGTAAAAAATGTATGACATTTTAGTCGTAACATTTTTGAAATTTTTTATTTCATTTTGATTTTTACTTTTTATTAAAGTAGAAAAATGCACTGTAAAGATTGCATGTGTGAATACAAGATAAGTTTAACTAGTAAAGAAAGTGGTGGGGAGTAGAGAATAATGAGTGTGTACACCAGAATTGGCAGATTCGCTACATTAGCCACAGATTTTCTATCATTATCCTTTACAAATGATATTAAGTATCCACAGTTCTACTTCCTAGATTCATCCTTGTCTCTTATCCTAACACATGTACCAGAGGAAAATATATAACACTATATATTTGAAAACTATGAAAACTTTAATAAATGTAGTGTTAAAATGAGTCCTGTCAAAATAAACTCTTTGGTCGGAGTAATTTTCAAATCTGTTTCTTATTTCCGTATTATGATAATTAAGATTAAGATCAATTATGAGCAGGTTAGTGAGGAGTAGCTTTGCATAACAGATAAAATCTTTTCCCACAGCAACACTCGTATCATGATTAATGAGGTTTAACCTAAAGAACTCTCAGGGCTAACATGAAATCTCTAGATGTAGATAAATCAGAAGTTCCGGACGATATCACATATAAAATGCTCAAGAACTTAGGTGGCGTTGAGGCAAGAGACAAATTATTATTCAAGAACGTGATGTCAGGTTTAAGGGAACGAATTTAATGAATTTGAGCTAAATCGCTAAACTTTCAAATGCCGGTTCAAATAAATTGAGTCTTTCCCACAAACTCGGATTTTCTAATCCCATATATGTCTTTGCAACCTAATGATGTAGACCTTATATATTTTAAACTATGAATTCTGTTAGATCAAATAATCTAAGTATGAAATATCAAATTTGTAGGAATTAGAAAATTTTGGCAAATGCTCAATTCCTTTGAACGACCGATTCAAAGTTAATGATTAAGGAAGGATGCGAAACGATGATAAAGTTTGAACCGCGGTGGAAGGCAGTTCAATTTAATTAAATTCTGTTCCAAAATACACACAAAGATCAGAAAATATGAGATTTAGTGTTATTGAAGAGAACACCACTATTAAATATTAGAAACCACATACCAAAAACTTTATTAAGCTGTCTCTGTCTATCCTGTAAAAGCCTCTTTTTCTGCACAGCATTTGACAAGGATGTTATTTTGGAGGCTCTCCTTACCATGGCTTATATTAGATATTGTTCTAGAATTAAACATTATTAATGCTCTCTCATATTATTTTAGGTGATCCTAAGGAGGCAAAGAACTATTTTTTTAAGGATGATATGTTTCTTCCACTGCAACCATAGAGAATATATTATATATATATTAGAGAGGAATTTAGAGAATCTCTCGGTATGAATTGTTTCAGTCCCTTTCAGCCTGAAAGGGAGTTCAAAGTGTAAAAATCATGTAAATGTTCATAATGTGGAAGACGATGCCTGGCCGCGTTAAACTAGTTCCACAAGATTCAACAGAATGAGATAGAACGGATACGGGGCAGAGTACTGATAAAACATCTACACGTGTGATTTCGATATTGACTCTAGCTCTGAACCCTCTAGTAATAAGTTATAAGAAATATATATACTGGAAGTTATTTATGCGTTGTTATTTAGAGTCTGACTCACGTCCTCTATAATAAATTATAAGCAGTAGAATACATTAATACAGTATGTTCTCTAGACTATCCATTTCAACTTCGAATATAAAGCTGTTAAATAAACTTTATAATGAATTAGGTGAATAAAAACATCATTTGATTCTGAAAATCATCGTTTGTAAAGTGGAAGGCATAGAGTCTATGTGAAATGATCATTGGTCAATTATGAAACCAGCCTATTTCATAATTTGGTTTTCTTTTAACAATAATTTTAGATTTTCTATAAAATGATATTCCAGGGCTCAAAAGGTTATATAGCATAAATATGTGAAGTACACCTGCAGTATGGAAACAGTACAACAAAATGGCCGTTTTATACTTTTATCTAGTAAATTCCCCTCTAATATATATTCTATTCTCTATGACTGCAACAGGAGAACGAGCTGAAGAGCATTTAGGGGAAAGATTTTGACATAGAGTACATTTGACGGACGTGAGCCTAGTAAATATCTTACCGTTCGTAGTTTGATAATATCATACTAATTGCAGCAAGTAACGGATATTTAGATTGGTTCAAATCAATTCTGGATTATTTGATCAAAATCATAGATTATTGGATCAAAATCTCCCCTGGTAACCAAGCATAATTTTCTACCCTGAGGACTATAATTTCAACCTGGCAGACGGAATAGTGAGCAAGAAGGAATAGTAGAGCATGTAAAGGAATTGAGTCTTCGGAACAAAATTAAATATTTAAACCTCAATATCTTTAGAACTCGATGTTGTAAACCTTTGATATTTCAATTTCAGATTATTAGATCTAACAAAATTCATAGTTTGAAATATCTAAGGTCTGCAACATTTGGTTCCAAAGATATAGTGATTATAAAACCAGAGTTTGTGGCAAAGACTTAATTCCTTTCTTTTAATGTTTGGGGATCAATCACCAAGTCCTAAAATATACTCACAAGATTCAGCTGTGCATGAACGCGGGCCTGGGTATCGTTCTGTAGATTCTTGAAGCAGGGGATCAGATGTCTGCTGTAATACACTTTTATGAAAAAGGAATATTCAAAGGAAAGTTTTGTTATATACAATACACAGTTTAACATGCTAAAAGCTGTGACGCCATAGCTCATTTCTGATTTAGTCTAGTCAGATCGGTTTTTGGACATGGAAGCAGGACGTTCCTAAATATCGGATTTGAGTTAATTCATTCTTCACGAGCTTATTTAACACAACAATAAATGCATTAACCTCTACTTTAAAATTAAATTAAATGATTTGTTTTTAGGAGAGTTATATTTTTTTGCATTTATCTTGATTTTTTTCCGTTTATGAATAGATAACTATATAGGTCTTAAATTAGCATTGAAAACTTTTTCATTATGACAAGAATTTAATTCTTTTCCTTTCCTCGATCATATGCTTCAATGGGTATTCAAAGGTCGGTCACTTTCCCCACTTTAGTTCAAATATAAAGTTAA
Organism: Eurytemora carolleeae; assembly: GCF_000591075.1. Classification (NCBI taxonomy): domain Eukaryota; kingdom Metazoa; phylum Arthropoda; class Copepoda; order Calanoida; family Temoridae; genus Eurytemora; species Eurytemora carolleeae. Next base: position 95,144 of record NW_019396024.1, read on the forward strand.
ACCAGCATCATAATCCTAACCGGATATCCCACTAACATTTAAATATTTCTATAGAGCAACAAAAATAACCTGAGTGACCAATAAACTGTAAAATTTTTAAAAGAAAATGAGGCAAGAAGCCTAATTTGTATAGTGTTGCATATATGAAATATCTTTTTTGCATATTACTCAGTTCCTTTCTGATATCTATAAAATATAGTTTATCAAAAAACGGTTGATCCCAGAGAGGTTCAACACTGTCGAAAAGCTTTTCCATTAAAAAGAGTTTTTACGAACAATAAGGGGGTTAAGTCACAGAAGCAATAGATTATCCCTTATAATTATTTGTATTCAATGATGCTTATTTTCTATTAATTAATAGTTTAGTATTAATCCAAGATCGCGCAGAGACGTAAAGAATGGATGTAAAATACACATTACATAAGTTACTTAAATAAGTCTGAAGTCCATCTTCTGATTAGTTAGCGAAAGTTGAGAAATGGATGGTCAGAGATCTAAAGCAAGAAAAATGTCAATACCTGAAAAATCACCAGAACACCATTCCAGATTTATCCTTCTATAAATTCTACAATGTTTACAACAATCTGCAGAACTAAACCAACTTAGTCAGATCGTTTCAAGTGAGAACTCAGCTTATCACCTTGCTCTAAAATATATGACACAACTTAGCTAGTGCAAAGCTTATAGTCGCGCCAGCTGCAGGGGACCGGACCTGTGTAGTGTGTAGTGTGTACCCTTTTTCAATTAAAATTGTTTTGTCTTCGGCGCCACTTAACCAGTCAAAATTTAGTAAATTTTTTTCTAATGAAAATCAAACAATTAAAACCACGGTTTTCCTCATTCCCACCTAAATACCCTTAATGACAAATTAAGGTGTGCTTTGGATGCAATGTTTTAATTATTTACCCTTCTGAAAACTTTCTAAGAAAACAAAATTATGAAAATGATGCACCCCCTCCCCCACTAAAATTCCTGGCTCTTCTCCTCTCATAGGATCCCCTGGGATTGAGGGAAAGCAAATTACACCAATTTTTCGTCCGACCACAAATGACGTCAAAATTCACCATTATTTTGTCCGACAACACCATTTTTCGTTCGGCTTTTTAAAAATTATTTTATTTGAAATTTAAGTATCGTCATGTTGTTTATGATGGTTTAAAATATTAAATCCTGTTTTTTTTTTGTTTTAAAAAGAACATCTTATGAAGGAACAGTAGGCAAAAACAATTCATGAAATTTCATAATCACTCAATTAAATCCAACAAAAATATTAATTTTTAAGTCTGTATCCTAAAGCTCCCAGCCCAATGCAACCTAAAATTTGCAGTTTTTGAGTAAAAAAAATAAAACAACAGAAAAGTGTGTGGTCCAGACGAAAAATACGGGAAGCACACATACTTTCCGTTCTTTGCTAAATTGGGCTTAAATATTGTTATATTTTTCAAACAAAAAGCATTTTAAACAAATTCAACCCATATTGAATTACATGCATTGCTTAAAGGAACTGAGTTTTTGCCACAAACTTAAATGTTCTAATTCCTATATCTCTGCGTCCGGATGGTTTAAATCTTGGAGATTTCAAACTTAGAATATTTGATCTAACAGAATTCATAGTTTGAAATATCAAAGGTCACCGACATTGGGCTGAGAAGATATATGGATGGCAAAAACTCAATTCCTTTGAAAAAAAGTGTTCTAATCCATAAAAAATATACATTCGAAAATGGTGTGGGGTGCCTTCCCACCCTCCCCCTGGGTTCACTTTCTGTAGCTGGTCCTCCTCATTTTTTCCCAGGCAAATTCTTCGCAGGAATGACGTACTTCTAAGAACTCCCTGTTCCCAATCTGAATAGGATAATCTTTAAACTTAAATATATAAAAGACGGATGTGCTAAATTTTCAAACATCTTAAAAGTGGCGTATTTAGAGGGGGGAAGGGGGTTTGTGGGTAATTCCCCCCCCCATATAATCCACCCCCCATTAGCATTCCAGGTTTCCCTATGGATTTTTTAAGCAAAAGTAGAATTTAGGTGGGGTATAATTTCGCCCAGCAAAGGGTAACTAAACAACAAATTTGTCTTTATTAAACTATCTCTTTAAACATCACAAACTCTACGAAACAATCAAAAAGTTTAGAGATTAAGATTATAAAGTATAAAGTTAAAAAAAATTACAGCTTTTCTTCTTAAAAGTAAAATAAATATATAATGCACAATTAATGAAATAAATCCAGTTTTTACAGATTACATAAATGTGTTTTATGTAATCTAAAATCTAAAACTAAACCACTCTTATTGACTGCCCTTAAAAAAAATTGATGACGATCTAATTAATTTTTTTGTATGTCGTGCTTATACACTATCTTTAACAGTTCTGTATGTTATACTCTACTATCTTTGAATCTAAATATTTATGTTAGTTCTTTACTGTGCTAAGAAAAAGAATTGATAAAGAGCTGGTAGGATGAATATTAATAGAAAAGTATTCCCTTGATATATTCACTTTATACATATTCTACTTTTTAAAGAAAATGTAACAATCCAAGAAGAGTTTTGGAGCGGGAACAATGTTTGTAGTTTTTAATTTGTTCTAAATCATTCAAAATATTTAAAATTTTCTATTCGACCAATAAAACAATATTTTAAAGAACAATTCATCACCATTCAGTTCTAACTCAAAAGGGATTAAGACCAGAAACAGAAATTTTTAATTCCTAAATTTTTACAACATGCATGATTGTGTAAACCTTTAATATTTCATACTTAGATTATTTCATCTAAAAGAATTCACAGTTTGAAATAACTAAGGTCCACTGGGTCTACGACATTGAGTTAAAAAGATTTAATCAGATTTTGATGTTTAACCATTGAACTGAGCTGTAGAACTTCATAATTACCAAAATTACCAAAAGTAATATATTTTGTGTGTACTACTAAAATAACAACAATTTATATTCTTAAAATTCCATATATACTCAATATTATAAAACGTGATGCTAATGTCTTTTCTAGACTTAAAACATGATTAACTACAGTTTATAAACTCTTCTCATAATCTCGTTTGACTATAGGGATGGGAGCAGCTCTATAAAGTTTGAAGAAAAGAACAAAGAGTCTGGAGTAAAATCTCAGGATTTTAGGTGAAGAGCAGAACCCATGCATAGGACAATCACGGGGTTTTAAGTAAAGTATATCAAGGTCCCTATTTAACCGATTAGATATTAAAATTGAGCCTTTGCTACAAACTCAAATTTTCGAACCCCTATATCTTTGCAACCCAATGGACCTTTGTTATTTCAGACAATTTAAACAATTTCATCAGATTATCTATATAGTATAAATATCTACATCTATATTAATAATGATGATATCTTCGATTTCTTAAGACTGTTGAATTTAACAGCGGGATTCAAGTAAACATATTAATTCTCTCCTCATAAGTTCTTAATGCTTTATTGCTTAAAACACCTTCGGCTATAAATTATAAAGTTTTTTAGAGCGCATTTTGTCTAAAAAATAATAACATAAAATTAATATTCAAAGTTAACGCAGTTTATGTATGGCAAGATGATGGAATAATCATCACTCATTCTTTTATTTTTTATTTAGGTTTTATGGAATATTTATGATAAAATATGAATAAAGAAAAACCTTACAGGGCAACAAATATTACTTTTGTTGAAAGACAATAGTTAAGCCTGCCTTTTTACACAAAAAGCTTTACTAAGGAATTGAGCCGGTTGTCACAAACTCTGATTTTCGAATCTCTATACCTATGTCGTAGTGAAAGGTTTAAACCATCAAGTTGCAAAGATACAGGGATAAGTAAACTAGACCTGGTGGCCTGATAATGCTGCGAGAATTGTATTTTAAACCGCCGAATCAAAATTTGATTGTTAATCAACAAAAATATTTTAATAGTTAAAACATTTTAAATATTTGAACCGAAATAATTTAAGGTCACAAAATATCTAAAAAAATGTCTTGATGAGCAAATCAATCAGTTTTTAACTTGATTATTCTCTGGAAATTTTAATAAACATGCTAAAATGCCTTGTCAGCAGACAAAGTTAATTTCTTTTTATGTTTTCCGAGCTGGTGACTGATTTTATCTTTGCAAATAAATTGTTATGCCCCAAAATTAATTTAAAGTGTAATTGATTGAAAACGTTGATGAATAAATTTTCTCTCCCTAGCCGAGAAGTCTCAGAAAATCAGTTCTGCCCCCAATCCATTTATCCAATCTTCTTAAACTAGACCACATCAGAGCAATTCTAACTAGGATTTCAGATAGAATTCTAGTTTAGGAAAACTAGCTTGAATATTAGCTAAGCTATACTAAAATAATTCTCAGTGCTAAAATAATTCAAATGGTAGAAGCAAATGAAATGAATGTTGAATATTTATAACATGCTTAGTAAAAAGCAACTAATCAAATCTGTAAACAAGCAGGCTTAGGATAACTGATAACCCCAATGCATTGCGCAAGAAGAGTAAAACAGATAAAAAAGACATTTCAACATACTTAACCGAGTTTTAAATAAACTTTTAAAGGAATTGGGCTTTTGAAACCCAATGTCGTACACCTCAGATATTTAAAACTATAAATTCTGTTAGATGAAATAATCTTAATTTGAAATGTTAAAGGCTTACTCCATCAGGTTGGAAAGATTTAGGGATTCGAAAATTTAAGTTTGTTGTGGGGGGGGGGAGGATCAAAGATATAAGTTCTACAAAAAAACTGATTGAATAACTGAGAAAGTTTTTTTTTGTCACCTACCAAATACATTTAAAGATAAAAGTTTCAGTTAACTTTCTTTATTTTTTTTCTTTACTGATACAGCACGGACATAATTATGGCTATAGTTAGTTTCACAGATCTGCGGCAACATTTTTATTAGCATAATTTTTAACTTTTCCCTTCACTACAGTGAACACTGAGCAACATCTTGATGAACAAAAGTTACAGTGAGAAGTTTTTTTTAAATGTCGCTAAGTTTTTCTTATTTACAATTTCTGCAACTAATGTATTTTTAAAAATTAGAGAACGCATTTTTTATAATTAATTTAGTGACATCGCGACGGTTCTCAGTTCTGGTTTCTGGTTCTCACGAGTTAATACATTAGAAAAACCAAAATTCAGTGATTCAACTAAACAAAATTTTTTTTCCCCTTTTTAACCTTCTTAAAACCTTTTGAAACAGTGAGTTTAAATGGTTTATTCATATAAGGGGTTGTTTACCTATTTAAAAATACACTAAATATCCTAATATTCGAATTTAGTATCACAGCTTAGCCTATCAAAGATGTTCCCAAGAGCCCAAATACTCATATTTCTCTGTTCAATGTTTATTTTAAAACCCGGTTTTTAAAGAATCTCGCATATTTTGTCGATGTTTTCAAAAGATTAGACCAATTGTCTGTTTATCTCTCCATTTGTCTCTCTGTTTGTTTGCTTGTTTTTCTGATCGATCATAGCTCATGAACTCCTTGACCAATTTGCCTCAATTATTTTGATTGGGGAACTCGATAGAACGACATTAATGTTTTCTAGGTTTAAAGATTTCGCGAACAATTTCAATACTTAAAATACTTTTTAATCTATAGTGCAGTGCGTAACGTACATACTTACGTTAATGTATTCCGTGGATGTATTAATTTGATGTGTATGACAGGGACTGCGGGGAATGGTTTCTGTAACCTAGCAATGGTGCCAAATATAAATATTTACTCATAATCTTTTAATCTTTGTCATACAAATATATTTTTTTCCTAGTAATTCAAACCCTTTAATTCTTACGTTTACCACTGGGATTTTATTAATTAGTGCTTAATTGTACTTGTGTCTAAGATGTATACTTAAACGTTATGTTTGAAAGTTGTTCTAAAATTCAAGTAAGAATTCAAAACTTGTTCAAATTCATGACATTTTTTGCCGTCTTTATCTATATATTATTTATGACATGGCTTTATTTCTTTTTTAATTCTAGAGTCTCCTTTATTTCGCATCATAATCAATAATATCAATCAATATGCTATTGTAAAACAGAAAACTTGACAAAACTATGGTTCCCAGAAATTTTGTGTGAAACATGACACGACAGCTGAATTATATACATTCGTAAAAATGTAGTATATGATCTAGTTCGATAAACTTTGTTCCGTCACGGCACGTAAAATCTCTATTTAAGTTGATATGTTCAGAATACAGCAATCCTTTATCTAAAGGTTAATATTCTTCTCTTCTGTTTATTTGAATATTTTCGCCGTTTTTCTTAAACACATTGTTCTTAGTAGTTTATACATGCCCTGTTGGATATTCCTCTGAGAGAGTATAAAACAGCGAAACTAATTTCAACTTCTAATATACCGCATTTCTCAAACTGTCCCATTATTCATGCGGGTGTGATATTTATAAATTTTTTTGAAATACATTAAACACATACATTAAAAAATTTATCGAAACCGATATATATGCAAGATGGAAAACGGACAAAATAAAATCATTTTCAAATTTATTTTTTCCGATTTTTGTGATGATTGGAAGAAGCAAAGTTAAATTAAATTATCTTTAATTACAATTTGGTTTAAAGGAGTAAAATTTAAGTTGTGTCTCAGACTGAAGACAAAAGATAGATCCGTCCTACAGGATACATTCGTTCTACAGGACTCATCCTCGGAGCAGAACCAGGGTTCGGACAGTTAACCTCTGCACTTCTTCTCAATAAGATAGCACACCACGTAATAATATAACACTAAACTATGTAGATTATATAAGATGGCTATTGTATTAAAAATGAATTTACGCACATGTAAAATAAAGTAAATTTGTAAGAACCGGAAAATTCTTAAATAGAAAGACGACTTTTAGACACAAATTTTGATTCTAAATAGTCAAATGAACATTTAACTATTTTATTTGTAACAACATTAAATACACTTAATTGTTACTTGAATATCGACATCCTATTTCACAATTTTCTGGTTCTTACAAGATACGTCTTCAAAGGAATTGATTTTTTGCCACAAACTCTGATGTTCTAATCCTAATATCTTTGCCATCCAATGTCGTAGACCTTATATATTTCAAACTATAAATTCTTTTAGATCAAATAATCTAAGTTTGAAATGTCTAAGGTTTTCGTCATCAGGTCGAACAGATGTACAGATATAGGGATTAGAAAATTCGAGTTTGTTGCAAAGACTCAACTCCTTTCAAGTCTTCTAAAAAAAAATATCCTAACTTCAATTCTTTAAACTTTACACAAATTACAACAAAAAGACTTTTTAAGAAAAAAGGGATGTTTTCAATTATTATTAACTTTTTGTTTATCATTTTATAAATATTTTCAATACATTAAATTATATATTCTATTTGTATTTTTATATTATTTTATATGTAATATTTATATTTTTAAGGTTAAAGATAAGGTATTGTTTATAAAGCACTTGTTTTCTAAATGGTAGAATTAGATATTATCTCTAAATGTTGAGGTTTAATTTTCCTCCTCTCAACTTCTCATAGCATAGAAATTCCAAATCCTTATCTCTTCTCTTTGCTGAGTTTTTATTTCAAAGCGTTCTTTCATCTGTTGTAAAACTTCATCGGTATTCAAGAGTTTGCCGAGATTTGATCTGCTTAAGTCCCTGTCATATTTTTAAATATATTCAGACTTTCATGGTAAAGCCAAACTTTATAAAAATTCGGACAGAACAATTTCCGTTTTCCCACACGGATTTTACTCTATATATTTAGAACCGCAACACTGTGTTCTATTAAACAATCGGCGGGGATTGAGATTTGTCGGGGAAGTCGCAACTTGGGTAAGGGGGTGGGGGGTTAAATGTGAAAATGTATGTTTAATGAAATCCTATAGTTTTTTATCATGTTATTTTAATCATTTTTTTTCACCAATTTTTGACCTTAAAATTACCCAAGGGGGAGGGGCGCCCGCCCCTCTTCTCCCTAGGATAATTCTCGCCCCTCTGAAAATCCTACTTACGATCAACAAACTATTAAAGATTACTAGTTAATAATCTAAGTTTGACTTTTTTACATGTTTGTCTCTGTAAAATGTCCGTGTCCACGATCTTTAGATAGGACACATCATCCCCATAGTAATAACAACTATTTTAAATATATTTAGCTGTCTAAATTAGATCTATTTAAGTTGTTAAAGTTTTTTTTGTTAAATTTTGAATTTGTGAATTATACATTATACACTATACAGCCATTTTGCAACCATGCCTAAACTATTTGATCTAAATGAACCTGAATTAAATGTTTGTAATTAGCAGAACTGAAACATTAGAATTAGATTTATCTGACAAAATTTTAACGTTTTCATGAAATTTTGTTTTAAAGCTCAAAGTTTTAATTTCTTGATCGAATCACGTATATAATAAATACATCTTGGGTAACTTTGTAGCAAATGCATATATATTTTTTCCTCCTAGTTTGGAGAATTGTAGATAATATAATACAATTTTCCCCCAATATCTTAGCATAGAAAATATTCTTGAGATTGGTTCACTGACCACTGTTAATACTCCTAGAAACGCAGAAACTTGCTTAATAATTCAATTTCGTTAAATTTAAACTTTTTTACAACAAGCAGTTTAAAAATGAAAGCCATAAACAAATGATTTATTAATAATTCTAATATTTCTAATATATACTTATTTATCGTGCGTACATCTTAAATACTTAAAGCAAATATTTTTAACAAACATCGAATAAGGAAAGAAAAAAGATTTGCTATAGATTAGAATGAGATGAAGGGAAAAGGAACAATATCCCTCTCCCTTCTTTATACGCTGCACATGCTACCTTCAGTAGGTAAGTAGGTACTTTTGAAACTCCGTCAGCACATTTTCCCGAATTGAGTGCAAAAAGGCAAGCAGACATGACCATTGACAACATCTTTTCTCTTCAGCTTTTTTGTCTTCGGGCCATGTTCCGAGCAATTTCGTTCCCGTCATTTATTACTTTTTTAAATGGCAAAGGAATTGATTCTTTGTAACAAACTCTGATTTTCTAATACATATATTTTTTCCATCTGATGCCGTAAACCTTTGATATTTCAAACATAGTTTTTTTCATATAACAGAATTCATAGTTTGAATTATATCTAAGCTCTACGGCATTGGATTACAAAGATATAGAGATTAGAAATCATAGTTTGTGACAAAGACTCAATTCCTTAAGTGCATTCAATTTACGTCTTACAAAATCCAGCCACTTCATGCAAAAGATATATATAAATATCTTTATATTTTAACTTAAAATGAATTAATATGAATTAACTTTCCTCGAAAATGGTTTATTTCAACATTATGAACATTATAAATGATGTACCATAATATACTCTTTAAGTTAAAAGAAAGCTATTACCAGTGTGCACAATTTAAAGAGATAATTGTAAAATACACTTTTTTGAAATTTACAATTAATAGTGTGAATTTTCTTATCTGTTCTTTAAACAATTTGTGAATATTAAAATGTAATGAATGCTAGATAGCAATAGTTGCATGTCCGATTAAACATCTAATTTTCTATAAAATGATTCCATTGTTATTTTCTAATGGTCCATCAGAGACCCTAAAAAAGAAAATCTAAATGTTTTTATTTTGTCACGAATAGTTTTCAAAAATAAGAAGCTGAAGAAAATATAAAAGAATCTTCTCATGCTTTCATATTTAATAAATTGTTTTTATATTTCTTGTGATAAAACTATTCTGCCCATTGTTGTCCGAAATAACAAGTCAGCATAGATACAACCCTCTTTCTTTCCTTCCCTTTAACACATTTATACTAATTCTTTCCCCATTAAAATATTTTGTAATTCTGTTTTACTCTTTTTCAACTTTCGTATGTTCATTCAGAATGTAGAATTAATTTGTATAAAATTATTAACACTTATTAATAAACTTTATAATTTTAACTGTTTTCTTTCACACTACTAATACTGGGACTAGAAGTGTTTTTCTGTAAATTGAATTATAAAGTTTCCAAAGCCTATTTCTATTTCAGGTATTTTCCCTTGAAAAGGAAAAAATAAAGAGATCAGTTTAACTATTCATATATATTCAACCAATTTGTGTAGTTTATCTTTTTTCGCTTATTTTATTTTTGTTTGTTGTCTGACTGAGTTTTAATTTCAGCTCCTGTTCTGTACTGCTATGTTTGTGATGATTGTCCTGAGTCTAGTCTCAGGTATTTATAGTTTTTAAAAAAAATAAAGATTACTGTTTTTGGAATCTTTTGCAACCATCCTGACTATTGACCTATTAAATAATAATTTTATGGTTGACAGATAAAGCATGCATTTTTATAAAACAGAACTAATATTAATTAGTGTCTTTGTCAAATCCCTTCAATATGCTTTCTTAAAAATATTTACATGAATTAGATTCGTTTTACACATTTTAGGTATACCAGGGTTTTAGGGCGCTTCGCGCCCATCTCCTATTTGAACTTTTAATTGTGGCTTTATCTGTGAGCATCTTCTCTTTGTACAGTATAAAACAAAAACAAGTTTGCGGATTTCATAATATTTGTTCGCGCATTTTCAAAATTTTACAAAAATAAAAACTTTTAAGCACAAATTTTTGAAATTTTGATCATTCATAAACCTTCGCTGGGGTCACGTGAGGTCACACACAAAATTTTGGCCCGATCGGTCCAGCCGTTTTGACGTTTATCGGACACAAACAGACAGACAGACAAGCAAAGTATATAAATAGAATACTAGGCTTTTAGGGCGCTTCGCGCCCATCTTCTATTTAATTGTGAACATGTTCTTTTTGTTTACATTTTAAAACAAAGAAGAAAAAAAATTCGCGGATCTTCAAGAATTTAATTTTTTTTTACAAAATTAAAAACCTTTAAACACATTTTAAAAAAATCTTTATCATTCATAAACCTTTCCTGTGGTCACGTAATGTCCCACAAAAAATTTGGGCCCGATCGGTTCAGTTGTTTTGACGTTTATTGAATACAAACAAACAGACAGACAAACAGACAAGCCAAATTTATATATAGAATATTAAATCTGTTTCAGTTTGATTTTATCTAACTAGAAATTCAAGGCGCTTCGTGCCCTTCTTTCTAGCCTTATAGGGCGCTTCGCGCCCATCTTCTAAATTAATTGTGAACATGTTCTCTTTGTGTACATTGTAAAACAAAACAAAAATAAATTGCGGATTTTCACAAAAAATTTCGTGGATTTTCAAAATTTTCAAAAATTTAATGAAGATCGAATTTTGATGGAGACAAATATTTGAAATTTTGATGATTCATAAACCTTCCCTGGGGTCCCTAAATGTCCCACAAAAAATTTGGGCCCGATCGGTTCAGCCGTTTTGACGTTTATTGGATACAAACAAACAGACAAGCCAAATTTATATATAGAAAGAGAGCCTTACTCCCAAGTAAATTATTAATTTCTTTGCTATAAGTAATTATTTTATGAGAGAGTGTCACAAGCAGCTCACAATGTAGCTCACAAAATCAAGACTTTTGAAATGCTAAGAAAAAAATAAGTAAAATTATAGAGAACATTTTTTAAATCGAGGCTTAATGAGAAAAAAATGTTTTTGGATCTTTTTGTATAAATTCCAATTGCTATAGTTTTTCGTTTTAAAACCAATTTCACGGCCAGAAAGAACGGTTAAAATTTAAAGAAAATTAATTTTTTCACCGAAAAGAGTTTCCGTATTTGCTTTCATATACCTTGTTAAAAGATAATTATAATCAAAGTTTTTTATTTAAAAAGATACCACTTTGAATAAAATATCTATCCGGCAAGATATCTAGTATTTATTGGAGAGAATTGCCTCTGTAGTCTTTTGAGATCGCTAGATGGTCATGAGGGGTATTAAGCAAGGGGGGGGGGGATATGGTAAAAAAAGTTTCAAATAAGGTAGTTTACAATCCCAATTGAGAGAGGCGGATTAGAAAAATTCATTGTAGGACGGATTTGAAAGATGTACAACCACGGATTATTATTTTTTTAAGGACGGGTTAGAAAAGATTTGTCCTAGTACTGATTAGAAAGGTTCATGTTAAGGCTGATTTTAAAATGTTTTAGGATGAATTTTAAAGATGTGTGCAAGGACACATAAGAAAGATTAATAAGGGCGGATTTGAAAGAGTTTTGGTACGACGAATTAAAAATATTTTTGGTAGGACGACTTAGAAATATTAATGGTAGGACGGATTATAAAGCTTTATAGTGGGCGGATTAGAAAGCTTTATAGTGGGCGGATTAGAAACTTTCATGGTAGGACAGATTACGAAGACTCATGGAAGGACGGATGTAGAAGTGGAATAATGGACAAAATAAAATGGATTAGAAAAAGACTCCTGGTAGGAAGGGTGTAAAGGTAAAACCTTTAAAAGCTTGATTATGATTATCTTAACAACATTAAAAAGCTATATGAAGTGTTAAATTCGGCGCAAAATTTTCTTGGAGGCATTTCAAATTTTTTGATTTTCTTTAGGCCGGCTTATTGTGAACGGAAATGAATGAAATTAATTCATTAATTACTTTTCTGAAAAAAATCTTTTAAGGCTGCATGTTAAGGTTGCTTTAAAGGAATTGAGTCCTTCCCACATCCTGAAATTTTCTAATCTTTGCATCCTTATGAACCTTTTATATTTAAAATATAGATTATTTGATCTTACAGACTTCATAGTTTAAAATATCTCAGGTCTGCGACATTGAATTGCAAAGATATAGGGATTAGAAAATCAGAGCTTGTGACCTAGACTCAATTCCTGTGTACTTGTAGGGAAATTCCAAAAAAGAGATTTCCTAAGTTTTTAATTCAATTACACGGGTACATGGTTTTAGCCTAAACTCATTTTTTATCCTCAGCACTCACTCATTCCTTTTCTAGGCCACTCCGTCACATGTCTGCGTGCCCTGATGACAGCTACGTTTCATGCATAGCAACTCTCACTACTTTCGCAAACTTTAGGAGTAGGTTTTTTTTTCAAGCAACCACAGCTCAGAAGCTTGTTTGTCTTATACGTACATTTAGTTTTTTCCATCTGTATATACACAATTTAAACAAAGATAATATTAATGGTGAACGAAGCATGTTATTCGCCAAAAAAATTTACTTCACATGAAAAGTTTGAATCGTTTACATTAAAAAAAAAGCTAAAATCGTTACTCAAGCGACGACTAAGATGTTTTCTTTATGTTCAGAAATACAGATATTTAAGAATCATAAAAATTAAATGAAATACGAAGAATTGTTATATCTAATAAGAGGGATGAGTTGTTATTTTTATTTTTATTCTTCCATCTTTTCTCAACCGCTCATCGCTTTCTTTTTAAATCTCGTTACTTTTCTTTTCTTCAACTTTTCTTCAAACCTGAGGTTGCGTTTTTATAAAAAGAATTAATAAATTCATCCGACAAGTATATGTATATATATATATTTACACAAGTGAATAAAATACTTCGGACCGGACTTGTCGGATATATATGAATACATATATATATATATATAACCCCTGGGTTCTCTCAAAAATTGTCATCCAATTTGGTTTGGCCAACAGCATTATATATATATATATATATATATATCAGTTGAAACGCAACAATATACATATATATATAAAGGCTAAAAAATTGGATTCTTTTAATATCACGTACAACGCCGGGCCCTTCAGCTAAAGTCATAATTAAAAACCAACCGTGGGTAAATGGCTGGAGTAACTATGAGTAAGGTCAGAGTAATCTAGGCTACGCCGGGCACCTCAGCTTTTTTCTATGTAATAAATCTCTTCGCTCATATATATATGTTTGATCATATAACTGGACAAACGGTTAAACCAAATTGTCCGAAAATTGTTGAGGAGACCCATGGGTACCAGGTACCCTGGGTTCACATAAGCTAAAAAGATAATAAGGGAATTTTTGAAATTCCACGGGCAACGCCGAGGACAGCTAAAATTATGACTTTAAACAAAGCGCGAGTAATTATGAGTAACATTAGCAATTCAGCTGGTATACATATATTAATTATTATTAATATTAATTAATCAACTGATGATTCCCGCAACTCCCAAGGCATGAAACATCATGTGTAGTAAAATCTTGAAATGTATAAAATGTTTTAATTTGATGCTGATTCCTTAAATATATTATATATACTGTAATGTATACTGTAAACATAATACTTGCACATATGCTTACTATGCTGAAGTATAAACCAGGAAATACACATTGAATACCGACTTGGAAACTTTCAGTATTGCAATAAATTATGTTTAAAACACTTTACTTTCAAATTCCAAAAGGTTCTTCTTAAATGTTTTTAACGGTAAACCCCTTTCTGAAAAGATGAAAACGAAAATGATTTATTTGTATAAAAAAAATACAGATAATGTGCAAGCTGAGACAAACCTTTTATCCATAAATCGTATATTCATATCTAAAATGTTCTTCTTTTCAATATCTGATTTTAGTTGAGCCGTTAGAACTTTAATCCCTTGGATACCCTGTTTACCCCCCGGCCAATAGGATTCAAAAACTACGCAAACAACACAATTTGCATATGATTCAAATGCTTCTACTCATAGTGTATTCTGCATTCCTGATAAAACTACATAAAATATCTTTTTATTTTATTAGATATTTAAATACAAATTTTCATGAAAGAAATACAAAAACCTAATTATCTCAGTGAAAGACATGTTTTTCTCCAACTTAACGGATTTTTCATTAATTAAAGTTAGAAAGCTGCTTCTACTAAAAAGTGACCGGATTAGACGGAAACCCTTGAAGATCTGACGATTAAAGGCTTAGCTTAATCTCTTCTCAATTTTCACTAGTATTTAAAATATAATTAAAAAATTCTAAAGATCAAGTAGCCATTAGTATAAAAGTTAAACATATAAAAAGATTTCCATTACGTTAACATAATGTGCATAAATGTTTCTTTGCCTTTAATTCTCTATGTTTTAAGTTTTCATTGTCATTTCTAGTAAACAACTTTTTGATGCATAAAAAGATATGATTTGTAATTTCTATGACGAGGCATACTTGCCTGACAATTTAACCATTGAGATCCATAAAAAAGTTTATAATAAAATGATGTATAAAAAATACTTTTAATTCATAGACGAGGCAAACTTGGCCGACTATTTAATCTTTTTGTAAATCCGTAAAAAAAATTATGAAACAAAATGATGCATAAAAATATTTTAAATTCATAGACGCCTCATACTGTCCGACAATTTTACCTTTGTGTAAATCCATACAAAGTATGTAATTTATGGGTTTAGAATTTTATCAATTACTTATCCGTGTAACTAAGAATTTGAAACTTAAAGGGAGTGTTCGCGAAAAATGAAAGGGGGTATAGGCTTAATGCGATAAAAAAAAGCGATTTTGATCGCTATTTATCTTACTTCTATCTGTTGCGCCTATAAGGAGAAAATTGTTAAAGACGTCTCATACCGAATAACTTAGCGCCCATACAAATTCAGAAAATTGCAACATATGACTTAGACCGTAAAAAATCAATTTAATTTCAAACAAATCATTCAGATATTACAAACTATAGTCATCGATTATCTTTCGCCACATTTGTATATAGTTTATATTTTATAATATTTTTTAATTAATTTTTTTGAATTTGATTATTTCTGTTGTCACTTGCGCAACTATCTAACAATGCCACGCACCACTCACATTTTTCGAAATCCGTTAAAACGTTTTCTAAAAAAATAAAATATTATAAAATATAAACTATATACAAATGTGGTGAAAGATAATCGATGACTATAGGTTGTACTATCTGAATGATTTGTTTGAAATTAAATTGATTTTTTACGGTCTAAGTTGTATGTGCAATTTTCTGAATTTGTATAGGCGCTAAGTTATTCGGTATGAGACGTCTTTAACAATTTTCTCCTTATAGACGCAACAGATAGAAGTAAAACTAGTAGCGATCAAAAGCGTTTTTTTATCGCATTAAGCCTATACCCCTTTCATTTTTCGCGAACACTCCCTTTAAAAGTTTTTAATATTGAGTAACGTTTAAGCATTAACAGAACGTGATTTTATGGAGGGTAGGGGGAAGTATGTTTTTTTGACTAATACACTTTTTCCAATAACGTTTAGATGGGTTTGGATACAAACTGTTTACGTAAGATATCGGATCAATTTTTGTTTTAGCAATCAGCCGTGGATGTAGTAAGGCTCCTGCTGTTTCACGTAGAAGGGAGAGATACAGTAAATACAATGGAGCTGTCTGCTCACAACACACTGTCAATATTATGAGGGTAAGTGAGCACTTTCTCTAGAAACCAAAATTAATTATTTTCAGTTAAATTGTTTATCCCCCTTCCCGAATTCATTTAATAATAAATATATTTAAAATTCATGGGTTTCAAGACTTTTAACTTGAGACTGCTTGACAAATTTTGCTTAAACGATAAACAACCCATTTCTTACTTTGAATAACTTATTGGGGTGGAGAGTTTAGTTCTTTCAAGTTATGTATTTTAATTCTAAATTCTAAAGGGTTCTTTATTAATCTTGAAAATGATTTCCTAAATTATAAAATAGACATTACGGAAAATAAAGCTAATTTATGTATATATTTTTACTATTTGTTTTTACTCACCAACAAATTCCTTTTCTAAAGATGAATGAGTATAAAATCAATTACCTTTAAAGGGAGTGACCGACTATGTAAGGTAGTTGAACTGAGTATGCAGTGTTGTGGAAAGTTTCTTTCGGACATATTGAGACATATTAAACGTTTTAAAGATCTGCAAATCCTGAGTTTGAGAGCAAATTCGATGTTCAAAACTTCTACTTTGGGGGTGGATACGTTTTCGACATAAAATATAAAAAAGTTCTACAATTAACTACAGACGTCATGAATAGGAACATGTTGAGAAAATAAAAATTAATCTTATCATCGAAAATAAGTAATCTTGTTCAATTATTAGTTTATATTATCTCATTATTCTGGTTTCTCATTATTCACAAAGATGTTCGCAGATTTTCTAGAATTACTCTTGAAAAGACGACATTTGAAGAATTTGAAGGAATCTGCGCATAAATTCAAAGAAAATTATAAATTCAATATAATAATGAAAACGAAATAATCGATTTTAGCATTGATTTATTGACACATTTCTTTTGAGAAATATGTTGCTATACATCTAATTAGACTACTTTATAATTTTTACTTTATTTTTCGTTGTCGTTATTTAATAATTTAAAAAAAACTAATTCTGAAAACGTATCCACCTCCAAAGTAGGAGTTTTGAACGTCGAATTTGCGCTCAAACTCAGGATGTACAGATCTTTAAAAAGTTTAATATGTCTCAAATGAATCCGAAAGAAGCTTTCCACAACACTGCATACTCAGTTCAACTACCTTACATAGCCGGTCACTCCCTTTAAATTGATATAAAAAATCCATCTTTATGTAAGTTTTCTTTTCTTGTTGACAGGCAACTGTTTGTCTGTGTGGTCGGGACACCTGTAATGGGCCTAGTCTACCTCCAAAAGATTTCTTGGAGAACGAAAGTGATATCATAGACATTGATGAGGTTGTGAAAGAGATGAACGAAGTCAAAGAGGTTAAACCGGCTCCAGTGGCCTCCAAAGCCTTTAGAGATTCGGCAATACCAATTATTTTTCTAATTTGGATAACAGTAAGAACTGGCTACAGGGTAATAGTTGTTCCGACACCAATACTATTCGGAACATAGTTTTTAAACTAGGATATCAATATGGTGTATCTTACATTGAGAGAAATTGATGAAGTTTGATCCTGAACATTCTTATATCTGGGGCAAAATTTAATTGTGTGTCTTTTTCTTAAAATACAACTTCAACTGGTTTTAACAGTAATATTATTATCATTTTGATTTTTTTTAAATTCAAGATCTATTTTGTATTTGAATTAATCTTATCTTCGCATGAAGTTGTGAGCGTGAACGAGGTTAATTTTATTGAATTGTTAATAGTATCTATAATAAATGTAAATAAGGATATACATATTTCAAATATACCGACCAATAAGACAGTAAACTAACAATTTCTAAATCATATTTTTAATTTTAAACTGGGAAAAGAATTGATTTCCCCTCAGTCCAAAATTGTCTAACTTTCATCCTAATGTCAAACAAACTGTAAAACAAATACGAAAAAAAATTAAATGATATAATTTTATTAAATGATATAACGTTATTAAATAACCTTAGATATATCGAACCTTATGTTTTTCTTATCAATGTCTGAGATAACGGTTAAGTTGCATGTGGCTCAAAACTCTTATCGAAATATAAAAAAATTGTTTTCAGATTCATTAGAATTGTTTTAAGGCAAAAGTTAAGCTTCAAGTGTTCTACTCGCCATTCTTGATGCAGCCATTTACATTGTTGAAAAATATTCTTAAGAATTTATGTAAAGAATTTAAGTTTACAAATTACGAGATGAAAATTTGGATTTATAAAATAGTTTAAGTTCTTTTATTCTGGGTGGCATACTGGATGCATTCTGGCCGATAAACTTTGTTTGATGCATTTCGATTGAACTTTAAGAAATATAAAGTGCAAAATAAAAAGACGAGTTTTTTATATTGATAAACTAGCTTGTACTTCTAACTTGACCAGAATTCATTCTGGCCCGAAATAGAGCTAATTCATTTGATGTACTGCATTTTTAGTTAATTAATTTACTGAAAAAGATTTTAAAGCTAAAAGCATTATTCAAACACTAGTCAACTCTCTGTGTGAGAATTAGTGATGGTAGAAAAAACATCTGTTACTTTCCATAAAGTTTCTTCACATCAATAACTTTTCCCTAGAATTGAGATTTACCGGGCAGTTTGGGCAGTCATTACTTTTTCAATTTTAAACTTTAAATTAAACTTAGTAAACATTTGGACAAATTCAGAGAATGGGACAACTAATATTTTTTCGACTTTTTCTTTAACTTCTGTCTCATAAAAGCAAGAATGAAGAACCTTATATTTTGCCTTGTTTTGTGAGCCCCATGTAGTAATTGTGAACATTTCAGCTATGAACTTGATCCTTTCGACTAGAAGTTCAGAAATATCATTCTGTCGTTCTATCTCTGTCTTTAAAAAATTCCCGGCTCATACCTTTATAAAAGTTTGCTCTCTTCCTTTCCAGCCATGCCAGGACACTGTCTGAAGCGCCCTTGGCCTAACAAAAGAAAAATCAGAGTTAGGTGTGAACTCAAAGAAAGTCTGGTTTAAACTTTAAACCCTATATCTTGGCAACTTGAAGGTATAATTGTATATTTCAACTAATTGTTTTCCAGTTTTAGATATTAATGGTCTAAAGCATTAGGGAGCAAATAAGTAAGGATTAGATAATTAAAAATTAGTAAAGAAAAAAATTTTCAATCATTTTTATTTCTCTAAATTTTAGAGCGCTACTGAAAGAAAAACACAATAAAAAGGATAAACTTTAGATATTATCTGAAGACTTTTAATGGGAACATTTTGAATCGGAGCTTTTACACTATTTTCTTCTTTCAGTAGATAATTTGTATCTATAAATTATTTCTACACTTCCGTTTAATAAATGGTACAAGCCAGATTCATTTCCTAATATCTAAAAATCTCAGATATTCCAAATTGATCAATTATGTTTTTATCTTCGTTGAAGACTGTGAGATACTCCCATTAGCGCCGTGTATTTAAAAAAATGGTAATTACATAAATGTACTTAAAGGGAGTGTTCGCGAAAAATAAAAGGGGGTAAAGGCTTAATGCGATAAAAAAGCGCTTTTGATTGCTACTAATCTTACTTCTATCTGTTGCGTCTATAAGGAGAAACTTGTTAAAGACATCGCATACCGAATAACTTAGCGCCAATACAAATTCAGAAAATGGCAACGTCCGACTTAGACTGTAAAAAATCCATTTAATTTCAAACAAATCATTCACATAGTACAACCTATAGTCATCGATTATTTTATAATATTTTATTTTTTTTTAGAAAACGTTTTAACTGATTTCGAAAAATGTGAGTGGTCCGCGGCATTCTTAGATAGTTGCGCAAGCCGCAAGAGAAATAATCAAATTCAAAACAAATTAATTTCAAAATATTATAAAATATAAACTATATAAAAATGTGGCGAAAGATAATCGATGACTATAGGTTGTAATATCTGAATGATTTGTTTGAAATTAAATTGATTTTTTTTACGGTCTAAGTCGTATGTTGCAATTTTCTCAATTTTTTATGGGCGCTAAGTTATTCGGTATGAGACGTCTTTAACAATTTTCTCCTTATAGACGCAACAGATAGAAGTAAGATTAGTAGCGATCAAAAGCGCTTTTTTATCGCATTAAGCCTATACCCCCTTTCATTTTTCGCGAACACTCCCTTTAAATTAAAAGTAAAATTGTTTTTAATGTCTATATCTACCTTCATAAGTAGAAATATGGAATCTATGTTAGTAACTTTAATTTGTGTTCAATTACAAAGTTTCATTTTTTCGTAAATGTTGCTTTCGTTCTAAATTGTACACCTAATTAAAAATTGATCATAATTGCGGAAAGAATGTTAAAATGAATGTTCTAGATTCTGGAAAGTTAAGATCGATATGTTTGTAGAAAAAGTTCATTTGTCGAAGTTTTAGGTTTACAAAGAATATGATGAATGTTTTAAAGTGTTTAATCTATAGACAAATCATGAGAACAAATTCTAGGTAGAACAAATATATAAGTTTTTATTTAATCATGTAAAGCTTTTATATTTCTACATTTTCCGATATTCAGAAATATAGTTCTAGGCAAAAGAACTGAAAACTAAGATTGATTTACATAAAGAAATCTAGGTTCATTTGACATTTATTTTATTTTATTGGTTGAGGTTATTTTTCTCTTTAACGTTTCATTTATTTACATTGTTTTGTTCGTTTAGCTGAAAAGAACAACACTTTTTGGGAGTTGTATTTATAGATTCTGTGCAAAAAATATTTTTTGTTTAAAATGTTTAAAATGTAAATTTCCATTTATACAAAATAAAATCATATCAAAATTTTCTTTGTTAATCAGAGAAAAGCTAACATTCTGCTGCATCTCTTTTCCAGGTGCTAATTTATGTTGTGTAAATTTTGACTTGTTGTATCAATTTGAAGTTAAGATTGTTTAATGTTTATAAAAATCAGAAGTTAAAAGATTTTGGTTAGTTGACCAAAAATATATATTGATAAATATATAATCTGTTGATTAAATAATAAATTGATTATAGACCCAAAACTCACGATTCGCAGCAAGAAGTTCTTCAGAAGAAAAACAAATATGGATTTTTCATTTCCCTGTTTATCTTTTCTAAAAACTTTATTTTTTTAGTGGGATTAAGCCAGAGTCACCCTTTTATGTTGCATGATAGTATTATAGTACAGAGTGTCCCAAAAAACATGGGAATTCAGTGACGAATTCGATATCGTCTTCATAAATAATTCTTTGATTTAGTATAGTGATACCTACTGAGAAAGCTGTAATCTGTAAGAGTTTCGTCTGCTATGTTTACATTTTGTTTGTTTATGTTTTGACTGCAACCGGTTGTACTTAGTAAAACAAGAAAATTACAGTATACAAAGAGAGTAAACTTGTCCATATTCACTGTTCATCTTGCGGAGACAATATAGACACATCTTTTCAGTCTTTTACCCTTTTCATTAAATAAACTCTAGCAGACATAATAGTATTATGGCTTTTGAAATTAGGTATTACAATGCTAATTCATAACAAAGACGATATCGAATTCGTCACTGAATTCCCATGTTTTTTGGGACACCCTGTAGTATCTTTTAATCGATGGTTAGCAAGCGAGCATGAAAAATGTAGAAAACATTTGCAGCTAATATTTGTTTCAATGCTCCTCCTAGTACTATGGCTTTCTGTATAGTTTCAAGCGTTATTGAATATTCTATTGGAAATGCAATCTTTTGCTGGTTATTAGAGAGGAAGCCTTGTCTCTCTTGTGACGTTAGAACGATTTTTGTTGAACCATTAGTATGGAGAAATCTCATTACCATCTGGCTCAGTAATTGCTGATTCTGCTAAACTTAAACTCATAGAACAACGCCCATGTGAAGATATAATATGTAGGTTTCAAAAACATGTATGGAAGTAGGGTGAAGGAATTGAGTCTTTGTCACAAACTATGATTTTCTAATCTCTATATCTTTGTAACCCAACGCCGTAGACCTTTGATATTTCAAACTATGAATTCTGTTAGATGAAAAAATCTAAGTTTGAAATATCAAAGGTTTACACCATCAGGTGGAAAAAATATAGGTATTAGAAAATCAGTTTGTTACGAAAACTCAATTCCTTTGAACAACTTGTGTAAAAAAGAACAGAAGTTTTTCTGTTCACGAGATTTATTAATAAACATTACCTAACAAACGTCCCTCCAGTCGAGTTAAATAGTTCAAAACATAATCCTTCTTTTATCTCGGTCGTAAACCCTAGGCTATCGTATCCTTTATTCCAATTCATCAAACTAGACGACTTTTTAAAATCCCTTCACTATCTGCTATCATTCTTTCTCCTTATGCTTTTATTATTCTTCTGTCCTGAAAGATATACAGATGGTTAACTTTTTCACTTTATGCTATGAAAAAAAAATAAAAACTTCTTAAGCTTTGAAACCATGAAATTGCATTATTACTCTTTTTTCCACTCTCATTTAGAATTTATAGTTTAAGATTTAAAATTCTAACTACAAACAAAAATAACGATAAGATTAATGGGCTTACCTAAAATAAGTCACACAGCGGAAGCTTTTTGGGCTTTGAACATTCTCCCTATCAGAAAATTAAGAATGTTTAATGTTATAAAATTTTTTTTTTTCAATTTAGAAATGATTTTATTTGAAGATTTTTATCAGCAGAACAAATGAAAAAGAGTAAAAGATATTATCAAACATGAAAGATGTCAAAAATCGGTGCGAATTATAAAAAGATGCTTAAAAATGGCCGTTTTGCCTAGAACCTATATGTTGAAACGTAGGTGGGGCGTCGATAAGACAATGAGATGTTAGGTTGGCTAGTTGGTTCATTGGTTAGTTGGTTCGTTGGTTAGGCTTCTTAACTCGGACAGAGTAGTCGCAAATAATCAGTAAATAGATGTATTTTAAACCTGCAATAAAATGCAGATATAGTAAAAAATAAAATGGCAATGTTAATTGAATATTAAATGATATATCTTACTAGTATTTTGTGTCGGAGTGAAAAGGAGTGATTAGGGTTTGACTTTGAGGGTTTGATGGAATAGTTTTAAACATTTGTAAATACTTCCGAAATATAAACCTGGTTGTTTAAGTGGAATTGACTATGGAATACAAAGTTGTTAATGCATTTGATCTTTCACTTATTAAAACGTTTCACTATTTGTCGTTTCTTTTGTTGGAAAGTATAGATCAATTTTATTGGAGATTTGCTAATTGGTTTGAAGTTTCTCCGAGGGAGGTTTCTGTAAAGACGACTTACATGAAATATCAGCTATTGGTAGCTTACTTTTCAAAGACAGCTGTGGCCGGAGAAAAGCTGATTTTTCGTTAATGTTGTGGAAGACGATGCCTGGCCGCGTTAAACAAGTTCATCAAGATTCAACAGAATGAGATAGAATGGATACGGGGCATAGTACTGAAAAACATCTACACGTGTGATATCGACTTTAGTTCTGAACCCTCTAGTAATAAGTTATAAGAAATATATATACTGGAAGTTATTTATACGATTTTATTAGAGTCTGACTCACGTCCTCTATAATGTCATCTATATATAAATTTGGCTTGTCTGTCTGTTTGTTTGTTTGTATCCAATAAACGTCAAAACGGCTGAACCGATCAGTCCCAAATTTTTTGTGGGACATCATCACGTGACCACAGGGAAGGTTTATGAATGATAAAAATTTTAAAAAAATGTGTTATAAAGGTTTTTAATTTTGTAAAAAAAATTTAAATTCTTAAAAATCCGCAAATTGTTTTTAAAAATCCGCAAAATTTTCTTCTTCTTTGTTTTAAAATGTAAACAAAAAGAACATGTTCACAATTTAAATAGAAGATGGGCGCGAAGCGCCCTAAAATTCTAGTGATTCATAATTGGCTAGTTGATAATAAATTAGCCTACTGGTTGAGGGGTGCCATCATCCGAAGGGGGGGGGGCGGAACTAGGATTTTGGACCATTCTGACAATAGCATATATTGGTTGGAGAACTGACAGAAGCTATGTATGTGGAGAGAACTGATTAGAGAGCGGTTCTCCCATCCCGCTCCGAAAGTTTAAAAAATAAACTATTTCAGATTACTCACAAATGCATCATTGCAAGTAAGATGTATATTCTATTTACATCGAAGGCGGCGTTAAATCTACAAACCGAAATTGCGTAATGATTACTTGATTGTCGTAGAGAACGGCATGTCTTTGTATATACATTTTACACGTTTCAGACGAAAAACGTAAAATTATTGCTAACTCATAAAAAGTTTTCATATTTTAGTGAATGATAGCTAACAATGTTGAGTTCAAAGGGGGGATATTAAATCTGTGATATTTAGTTTTATTATTATGAAAATAATAATACTGGTATTTTTTGATAAACAGGTTATTGAACAGTGCTAAAACAACGTTTTTATCTTTTGAAATAAAATGAAAATTGGTTGCAAAGATTAATTATTCATGAATTTTAAGGTTTTTAATTAAATTTGAAGCGGGTGTTTACAGATCTGTCGGAGGTATAAAATGCAGGGATTGGCCACCGGAGAAAATCTTGGTCAAAGACGACCTTGCAGCGGAGTAAGATCATTTGTTTTGGTTAACAAACACATAATGGCATTGAAATATGGTAAATTTAAATTTTATTGGGCTGTTGTTGCTGAAAAACGTCTAGTATAGAGTTTCGGCCACAGTTGTCTCTGAAAAGCAAGACTAATACCAATAAACAGCTATTATTGGCTGTTTAGTTTACATGCATGAAATTACCCAAATAAGTGAATGAACGGTCACTTTAAGGCAAAATATTTATTATAAGGTGGCAAATTGTCTGAACTAAGAAGTTTAAAGATTATAATTTTAACTAGAACTATTTGAAATCTATATGATAAAGCTCATATTTCTGTATTCAACTTCACATTTTTATTATACAAAGAAATGTACTACACATGATGTTTTATGCCTTGCAGCAATCTTCAGTAGTAACTCTTTGATAAACTGCTCAAAACTATGTACATATCAGAAAAAAATTAAAGATAAGTGTAAACAATCCACAATTAGTTATTACCTTAACGTAGTACTAAGACTGTCTGAGTAAATGGGAACAGAATACTCCTCAAGTTCAATCTCCGACCCCAGAGTATCCTTTAACTCTAAGAGCAGCTAGGACAACTGGATACGCATTCTATGAACCAGCAGAAGATATGGAAAATGTAATCGACAAACTACAACTATATTTGAAGAACGGCTGAATCTGAATCTGAGGCAGCTGCTCAGGGCAATTCTACTCCCGAACTGCTAAAGGAAGCATATGAGTTTAGAGTCGTCAAAGTTGGGTTGAAGATTGTGTCTTAAAGTCGGGTTTAAGGAATTACGGATCGACCCTAACTTTTTAAATCCCTAAATCCTCCAATTCTGGGACTCCTCGTAAAAATAGAGATCTAGAGGACTTAGCTGAATCTGAGGAAGCTGCTCAGGGCGATCCTACTCCCGAGCTGCTGAACGAAGTATTCAAGTTTAGATATCCTGAACTAGTACAGCTATGATGAGATGGGTGAAGCGGAAGAAGCTGTTGAGGGACACCCTGGTCGGGAGCAGCTAAATGAAAGCTTCAAGTTTAGAGATCCAGAGCAGTTAAATGAGGAATTTGGATCCCATGGAGCTGCTCAGACTGACACGGAAATGGAACAGTTAATTGGAGCTCCCTGAAAGAGATGATTTGAAGATTGTATATCGGAAGTATATCAAGACTAGACAGAAAGTTGCAACAATTGAGGAACAGCTCCAAACTCATGATCTTTTATGGTTTGTCATGGTTCCGCTGGATTTCTGGAAACCACAGACTGGATTGGCGGAAACCTTAGTAGAGCTAAATATACTCAAGAGCTAACCCACTGCAACAAGTAAACGTGTGGGCCTCTACAAACACATAAAAAACTAATTCAACAAGAATAAACATAATAAACATAAACAGATGTATTTAGATCAATAAAAAGAAATAAATAGAAAGTCACATTCATTCATACTCTGAGAGATATATCTAAACATATAAAGAGAGAGAGCATTATTGGGATTTACGAAACGAAGAGCCGGGATCAAGAAAAAAAACACGCCCTTTCTCTGAGGGAGCAAATGATTTATCCCAAAAACCCGAAGATTTATGTCTGTAATTGTAATCGATTGTAGCAATAATCATTACACTAGCAACCAGAAAAATCATCGTTTATAAGAAAAATCATTGTATATAAAGCAATTAAAAATATTATATTACTATATAATGCATAGGATTAAATTAGATAAGAATAGATTTATAAGGTTACCAAACCTCTAGAACACATTTGAATGGAAAAGATTTGAGTCTAAAGATGAGATTTGGCTCTGACAAGAAACGTAAACTGGCTTCAGGAGAAAGCTAAGGGTGTTTAATATAGCATCTTATCGACATTTACTGATCAGAAAATTTAAATTTGGGATGAATATTTAGTGAACATGTAATATAAAAAGTAACTGGGCTGAGGCACATCGTATAAGAATACGTTTTCCAATTTTAAGCTTAAAAGACATTTCGTGAAAATTGTGCATCGCATCTTCATAACTTGACTATAAAATCTTTTTTCCTGGGGAGTGGGGTGCGTATTCTACATGGCTTTACTCAAGATAATAATTTCTCCAGAGTCAAAAAGCCTGTTTTGATAAATAATCTTTTTCAAAATCTAACGTTTATTGAATAATTTTCCAACCTAATATTAAAAATTTTCTTTCGTAAATTTGAAATTATAAATTGGACAGAAAAAATGTTTTGACTTATTGAATTTTAGTTTTTCTTTGTGTTTGGGTCGGTGTCGTCAAAACTTCTGATTATTACGTTTCTGTGATTAGTCCTTGTGCCTCTCTGCTTAATGTATATAAAACGTCATACAATAATACATAATTAATATTCTAGAGTTATTACGAAGGAGAATAATATATTTTTTTTAAAATAGTATTGTAACAAAGTTTTAACATTTGTACAACTAACCAAGATGGTAATCAAGTATTATGCATGTTATTGTTTAAACATATTAATAGCTATGATATATCTCGATATTTTTGCCTTATCTCTGTTTATTTTTACGAATAAAAGCGTGTTCTCCGATGAAACGAGTTCCAGTTTACAGAGTTAGTAGAGACTGTAAGATAGACACCAGTTGACTATAACTAGCTGCATTGTAAGGATACTATAGAGTTGTGAGAGTTAATGTTACTGTGAACACACGTTAAGCTTCAACAAACTTTAGAAATAAAAAGATTTCACTATTTATTCAATAGAAAGAAGTAAATTAAACAAAAACATAAACAAGTACTTGTTTTGTAAACAATTTAATACATGTTAGGATTGTTGTTTAAAGGAACTGATTTTTTGCCACAAAGTCATATTTTATAATCTCTATATCCTTGCAAACCTTTGATTTAATAGTTTAAAATATCAAATATCTATGAAACCGGTGACCGAAATTAAAGAATTTGAGCGGCGGTTTAAATTCCATCTCAGGTTGCAAAGATATATGGATTAAAAAATTAAAAAATATAGTTACACATTACATTACACAATACCAACTTTAACAGAATAGGTTTTTCAGTTTCCGATTTCACACATTCATTACATACATTGTATAAACATGTGATGGCGATTCCGTATAATCTGTGTACATATAAATATGTATTATGTATACATACATTCCAAAACAGTGGCCGAATTTAAAGAATTTGAGCGGCGGTTTAAATTTAAGCCGCGGCTTAAATATGGTTGGTTCCACTTAAAATTGTATCAAATGTTTCAAGATTTAAGCCGGCGCTTTATTTAAACCGGGTTTTGGCGGATTTAAACCGCGGCTCAAATTCTTTAAATTCCATCTCTGAACATGTTTATTTCCAAAAATTAGCATCTTTTATT
The DNA here is from genome assembly GCF_000591075.1 of Eurytemora carolleeae. Taxonomy (NCBI): domain Eukaryota; kingdom Metazoa; phylum Arthropoda; class Copepoda; order Calanoida; family Temoridae; genus Eurytemora; species Eurytemora carolleeae. The sequence continues at coordinate 123,322 of NW_019396024.1, forward strand.
GGTTTGTGATTTATCATATATTTTCAGATTTAGCATTCTTTCATTTTTTCTTATCCTTGAATCTTTTGGATTTGGAATCTTCCTATTCTGTATTAAAGGTTTCTTATATTCTGGACTCATTATCCTTATTATTTGACACACTTGTTTTAAAAATACTGATAAAAGATATCCATATTTCATGCATACAGTAAGGGGTATGGGTGTGGAGGGGGGGGGGGCTACAAATGGCGTAGGTGTTTGTATGTTTGTTCTCTCAGCACATAAGATAGATGTAACTTGGACGGATTTATTGAACGATTTTCTTCGGTTAATTTAAATATTAAATATTATTTGCAATGATTACATTTCACACAGAATCCATTTAAAGAGCGATACGAAATTTAGATTTCATTATTTCCATCATCATTTCAACAAGTTTTAATTATCATCATAAATATTTTACTCTTGAAAATACAGGGTTTTCATCTCGTTCTAACCTTTCGCCTTGATTCAAAATTATAATTGTTGTTTACGTATCTTCCTTGTTGCATTAACTTGATGTTGTATAGTTGAAGCGAAAACAGGAAGCGGGAAGGATTTCGAAATTAATTATCCGAACCGTGACCAGAATCTAATACTAAGAAGTATATGTAATATTATAGATAAACTCAATTAAATACGAGATGTAGTTTAAGAGTAGATTGATAGGTGTTGTTTCCAAATAAAAATTTAAAAAATTAATGCAATTTCAACATTCTTGATGGAAAATAGGGAACCACAAAAAGTATTAAAATCTACGTAAAATTAAATTTCTGGATAATGCATTTGCATAAGTGTTGGCTTTGATTGGGCATTCCATGGTTTAAACTCTTTCATCAATTATGAGGAAAGCCGTATGTGTGGACAAGTGTTCCATTAATAAATATGATCACTTTAATCATATTTGAAACACATTTCAATAGTTCTTTAGAAAGGTAGTTGTAAACTTGCATTTGAAAACATGCAAATCAATATGAATTAAAATTCACTTTTGTGAAGAGGATGATACCAATTTTTTAGGGTATCATATAATGAGCTAACTTTACTTATAACCTTAGATGTTTTAAAATGTATTTCTTTTTTTGTATTTACATTATTTTGATTATGGTTCGTAACAGTATTACTGTTTTTTTACCCCAAAGTTCTTGTACTATTAGTCGAAGGAATTTTTTGATTTTTATTCTAAAAATAATTGTTTTAAAAATAAAATTGTTAGTAAATTTTGTTTTAATATTCAATTTGTTCTTTCTCCCTTATTCAATAATCAAATCAGCGGTGAATGAATTTCAAAATTTATAAAACTTATTGAATATTTTAACATAAATAATTATATAACTGGTTTTGTCAAGGCTCCTTTTCGTTGATAACCCCAAAATGGATTTTAGCTCAGATATAATGTCACAAGTTGAGTATTTAACTGTGACAGGTCAACATTGATATTAATTTTGCATTTAAAATATCGTTTAAATTAAATTGTGTATTAAATAGTGTACTATTAAATCAATTATATTTGAAGAGATTATGCTCCAAAGATGTTTTCTGCTTGGACTGTTTGCAGTCCAGTCTATTAGTCAAGAGCATGGTGGAGATGAGTTTAAGAACTGGCCTGAACGACCTGGAGCTTGGGTTCAACAAACAAGGAATATTGTGTTTTTTATTTGCAGTGGTCGGCGGTTATATAAATACAATGAAGACGCATTTTTTTATAAGGCTTTGATTCCTTACAAGCATATTTCAAATTACAAGCTTACAAGTTACGACGAAGACGGCATTAAAGAATTTTCTCTTTTTATTTTAAAACTGTTAATTTAACCTTTTAATTAGTGAGTTTCTGCTGCGTATTTGTCAGTCATACAATCTTAACTATAGATTTGATCATTTGAGTGTTAGTGTATTAAGTGGTATTCTGTGAATAGTTGTATGATTGAATACTGGTGCAAAGTTGAGCTGAGCATCTGTTTTCAAAGTTGAGTGTTTTGATGTCATATTGTTAAGGTCGGATTACACCAAATCAAGAAATGGTGAAGTGGGAGGAGATCACAACAAAGAATCCAATGATTTGTTTTTCAAAGCAGGAAAGGAGAATATAATAAACAAAGCAAAAGTATGATGTTTTCTTGGATGATTACTGTCACAACTACCTGCGTTTTTTAAGAGCTTGGTCCTTCCCTTTCACAAGTTGTAGGAGCACTTGGTTTGTTTTCAAAAGAGTCCGGTCCTTAATTTGAACTACATCTAACGTTTTTAAAGTCACCTTAAAGTACACATTCCTCTATTTCAAACTTTTAGTTTTCTTTCCCGCAATGCAGTATATGTAATGGACGGGACTTAAACCACAAATCCTGGGATTTTAATCTATTTCAGACAAATATCAGTTGAAAATTAAAAAAAAATATATTCACACATAACATATTTTGAATGGTCAAAATTCTAATTTAATCAAATTTATACCATAATACCGCGCGAAGTAAATATTTTCAACGAAACCGATACAAATTCGAGAAATCATAAATTATGCATGTAATGTATAGAAAATTATGTCATGCTTATACAGCTCTGCTACATATATTTAAAAAAATGAGTGTGAAAATTATTTTTGTGGTGTGTTTTTAGCAATTTTTTATTCCTATATTTTGACAATCATTTCAATTTTATTTTATAATAAACTAATCTATTCCGTAGAGGAGAGGTTTGGCCTAAACCCAAGCTTCAAAAACAACAATCTGACTTCTTTCTGCTTCGCAGCAGTGTTTTCAGATTTGAGGTAAGAATTTTAAGGAATCAGAGGCCGACTTTAATGAATTTAAACCGCGTCGCTGAACCACCAATCACCGGTTAAAATTGCGCGCTGGCTCAATCAAATAATAAACCCATAGAGAATAGAATATATAGAGAGGAATTAAAAGAATCTCTCGGTATGAATTTTTTCAGTACCTTGCAGCCTAAAAGGGAGTTCAAAGTGTACAAATCATGTAAATGTTCACAAATTATATGCAGTAGAGTACATTAATACAGTATATTCCCTAAACTATCCATTTCAATTTCGAATTTTTTAAACTGTTAAATAAAATCATCGTTTGCAAAGTGGAAGGCATAGAGTCTATGTGAAATGATCATTGGTCCATTGTGAAACCTGCCTTTTTCATAATTTGGTTTTCTTTTAACAATAATTTTAGATTTTTTATAAAATGATATTCCAGGGCCCAACCGGTTATATAGCATAAATATGTGAAGTACACCTGCAGTATGGAAACAGTACAACAAAATGGCCGTTTTACACTTTTTTCTAGTAAATTCTTCTCTATAAATTCTATTCTCTATGAATAAAACACTAATAAAAATTTCAAGTTGAACCAGCCATGTTTGAACCACGTCTCATATTTGAATCACATGTAGACATGGTATAAATTCTTTAAATTCGGCCTCAGGAAATAATAAAATAATTTGTTAAATTAGCAATTTTGCATTTAAATCTTTTCTGTTATGAACAGATAATATTTTACGATTTTAAGTTAATCATTATCGATATTAAAACCAAGGAATTGAGTTTTTGCCACCAACTCGGATTTTTAAATCCCAATTTCTTTAAAACGAAATGTCGTAGACCGTAAATATTTCAAACTATGAATTCTGGTGGATCAAATAATGTAAGCTTGAAATATGAAAGGTATGCATCATCTGGTTGTTGAGATTTAGGTATTATAAAATTGGCATTTGTGGCAAAAACTCAATTTCTTAGAGTGTTAATTGCTAATTGTTAATTAGAAAATTTGATTGTTTTGGAAAAGTTTAGCATTTTTTTGCAAATGTTTCTTTTTTTAGATTGGTTCAAGCCACATCCATGGTCCGTGTGATATAATCGATTCAGCAATATCCAGGTTAGATTGGTTTAAGCCACATCCTTGCTGGCTGCTAGCGCGTCGATCAGAGTGGTCTTACAAAAGTTTTTACTCAAGAAATGAGCTCCTCGTGCCAATTACCCATAGATCGAAATACAACATGTAGAATCTGTGCTAAGATAACCCATAATGTAATGTTTGGCTACTAGCGCGCCGGTCAGAATGTTCCAATATTTATTTTGACCTAAAAAAAAAATTCCTCTTGCCATTACCTATAAATCGACATACAACTTGTAAAATCTGTGCTAAGATGACCATTAATGTAATGGTTGGCTGCTATCGCGCCGGTCAGAATGCTCCAATGTCTATTTTGACAACTGAAATGTAATCCTTGCCCCAATTTTGCTATAGTTCGATGTATCTCATGCTATTTTTATTCTAACCTAGCTAAACTTAGCAAATAAGTATTCAAAGATATTTTCATTTTTGTGCACGCGCGCGCGGACATTTCAGGCTTTGGATGTGAATTTTTTGAGCGTATATTTGTTCCCAAGAGTGTCAGGATAAATGTTCAAGTGCAATTAATGAGGTTAAGATTGTTTTAATGTAAAAAAGTCGTATTTTTCACAAAAAGCGCGCGCGCACACTTTTGCTCAGATCTGTTCAAAACCAAAAATGCATGTAATATACATAATTTAAGCTCGCATGCATAAATCATGTAAATCTGTGCTAAGATAACCCATAATGAAACTGCCGGCTACTAGCGCGCCGGTCATAATGATCCAATATTTATGTTTACCTCAGAAATGAATTACTCGTACCCAATTACCTATAAATCGACATACAGTATGTAAAATCTGTGCTAAGATGACTTGCGCGCCGGTCAAAAGGCTCCAATGTCTATTTTGACCTCGGAAATGAATTCCTTGTCCCAATTTTGCTATAGTTTGATGTATCTTATGCTACTTTTATTCTGACTTAGGCCAAACTTAGCAAATAAGTATTCAAAGATTTTTTTCTCCTATTGCGTGCCTGCGCGAACATTTAAGGCTTTGGAGGTGAATTTTTGAGCGTATATTTTTATCAAGAGTATCAGGATAAATGTTCAAGTGCAATTAATGAAGTTAGGATTGTTTTTACTATAAAAAAGTCGTATTTTTCACAAAAAAAGCGCGCGCGCACTTTGCTCATGTCCGTTCAAAACCAAAAAATGCATATAATATACAGAATTTAAGCTCGAATGCAAAAAAATCAGCCTCCTAGGACAATGCTAAGTTATGTTTATACACTGTTTAAATTTCCCGGAGAGTAATACGTTTCGTGCCCTCCCCCCCTTAACTTCTGAATTATTTCTAGAATCTAAGTTTACACATTTTATCTGTTAAACTAGAGAATATCGATGATTTATTTTCGAGCAAACAGTTTCCCGCATTTCTAGTTAAATCTATATTGCAAGAACTAATGATATTAATATTAGATTTCTCAATGCTGTAATGATTTTTTAATTATAAAAGAACAGTTTTATTTTCTTTTTTGTTTATATTTTACCTTATCAAAAAATCCGTATAAATGCTTAAAAAGTGACATTGATATGAATTCCTGTATTTGTCTCAAAATCGGGATATGTTTTGAAAACGCGACATGAGCTAAAATCCGGCAATTGTTTCTCAATAGGGATATGTTCGATAATGAAAACAAGAATCATCAGAAACTAATTCTCACAAAAAATAATCCTAAAGCCAAGAACAATCGCAACTTTTAGATATAATTTACGTAGTGTTTTGCTCAGACTCATAAAACATCAGACTTAAAAAGAGGAAACAAAACGACGACGTTTTGTTTCGTTATAGATAGATTGATCTGATAGAAAGATTAAATTGGAAATGCATTTTTATGTTTTATATTTTTTCCCGAATAGCGTTGGTTGCAAGTAACAGAAAATCCACGAAATTCAACACACAAACCAGGTTTTCTGGGTGAACACTGTGTAGACAATAATTTGACGCTGACATTTTGGCTTTCAGAGAAATCTTTGATTTTGAAAACAAAAAATGATAATTTTGCATTGAGTACAAGCGTTTAATTAAATCCCTAAGAATAAATAATAATGGTTTTGTTTTAATTAGATATTACAAACGAGTATTCCCTCCTTCTGCTACTGATATTGTCAGCTATTTAGATTCTTCTAATAAGTAAGTTATTTTGCCAATAATTATATTGTTGGATTTATGAATGTATAATGTAAATTACATAGTAATAATATTTATCGTGTTAGAAAGAAAGGTATTTAACGGTGGTTCTGTATTATAAAAAATTATGATTGCAAAGGATTTTATTGATTATTAAACAAAACCTTAAAGTTTGTATGCCACCAAGATCTGTTCAAATTTCTCTAATATGATCAAAACTCTCAAGAACAAATTGTGACAATGGACTTTGAATCAAACTTTGGAATGGAAATTTTCAACATTTGTTTGGGGAAGAATTCTTTGTAAAAATTTATATCTTCGTGATGATAAAGATTACAATTTGTTATTGGGGTATAGTCTAATTTATGCAATGTATAATTTACCATATAAAACATGAAACACGTTATAAACAGAATGTGAAGAATATCTCACAAACTTTTACATTGTACATCCCTAATATTCTTTTAGCAATTTTGAACAAAATGGTCGAAATTTCGAAACGTTTTCGACAAAATCGAAAATAAAAAAAAATATATGTGTTTCTACTAACAGTGCACACTGCACCGCACTGCATAACCTTCATTCACAACTTAACACAGCCGAATAAAATCCTATGCTGGTTATGCAAAGAACAATGTACACTGCACACTGTAATTGTACAGTGTACAGACATTACACTGTCACTGATACATGTTGCCTTGTTTAGAATGTTATCATAAAAACAAAGAATTTTATAACACGTGATGTAGATAAAATTATTTAGAAGGAAAAGACGGCGGGATGCACGACGAGAGGTACGAACCGATCCATCCTACAGGGGATATCTAGACTCTGTGGAGATATTGATGAATAATAAGGCAGGCTGTGAGAAACTACCGCATTTAGATATGGATGAACATTGTAAGTAATTTTTTATCATTGGAATTATTCCAAATTTTAAAAAATCGTCGTATGAAAGAACAGGTTTTTTTATTTTTTACTAAGAAATAATGATATAGTTGATTGACAATTTTTTAATTTAATTCTATGTATCTTTCATCAGTTTTTGGAAAACCTACATTTTGAACTTTACAATACTATAGAAGATTATAGTATAGTTATTTACAATACTTTACAGGAAAATTAAGAGAATTTTACTTTACCAAGGGTGAAGTAAAATTTTTATTTCCTGGAAAAGGAATTTTACAGAGGTGTATCGTCTTGAAGGATGAAAATGCATTATTTTTTTCACAAAAACTTACATAGCAGAGAGGGGAATTTTTTTTACTTATTTGTCCCAAGGGATGTTAATTAACTTATCATCCTGCTGTTACAGGAATCATGTATAATCATATATAATTTTACAGACGAGGTTAAAATAAACTCTCCGGATGACCCTGGAAAGGCGAAGATTATTGCCTTTACAGTCTGGGGGATACTCCGGGGGCTAGAAACATTTAGTCAACTGGTGTATCCTAGTATGGAGTATGGGGATACTGTACAGGTATATAAATTAGAATGAAGTACGGGGATAAGCTGTCGGAGTACAGAAATTGCCAGAGTAATGCTTTAAAATAATTAGAAGGATCTGGCTTGGTGGAAGGATCTGGTTCAGTAGAGGGATCTGGTTTGATTGAAGGATCTGGTTGGTTGACGGATCTGGGTTGGTTGAATGATTTGGTTTAGTAGTAGGATCTGGTTTGGTAGAAGGATCTGGAATTTAGTAGAGTGATCTGGTTCAATTGAAGGATCTGGTTTGGTTGAAGGAACTGGTTAGGTTGGAGAAACTGGTTCGGTTGAAAGATCTGGTTTGGTGACGGATCTGGTTTGGTTGAAGGATTTGGTTTTGTAGAAGGATCTGGTTTGGTTGAAGGATTTGGTTTTGTAGAAGGATCTGGTTTGGTTGAAGGATCTTGTTTGGTTGAAGGGTCTAGTTTGATTGGAGGATCAGGTGCAGCTGAAGGATCTGGTTTGGTTGAAGGATTTGGTTCGGTAGATGGATCTGATTCGGTTGGAGGACCAGATTTTGTACAGGTATATTGGGATATCCTAGTAATTAATACATCATTTGTTCTATAAAATTTGTCAATTTTTGGTCCTCTTCTACAGGTTTGAACATTAAAAATAGAACAATTTGTTATTATCAGTAAAACATATGGAATAAAAGGTGATGTTTTTAAGTCGTTAGATTAGAAACGTCGCTTGGGATTTTGTAATTTATAATGAACAAAAATCTAAAAATATTTTCAGAGATGTATTCATCATAATATTGACAAATTACAAATTCTTTAGCGGTAATGTTACATCGTCTATACGCAACATTCCCCCTACTGAACTTCTGACCTACTAACTTTCAGACCTACTGCAATATCGGACCTACGCCAGTAGTTTATTTTTGTATTATTTGAGGGTTAGGTTAGGTTAAGACAATTTCTGGGCCGAGCGCTGTAGCTATGGACAGGTTAGGGGTCGAGCACCGCGGCCAGGATAGGGGGCCGGGCGCTGCAGCCACAAGTCCATATAGCTGCTGTAAAACCACATGCTAGTAGGTCGGATGTGTAGTATAGCGGATTTGGCGTAGGTCGAAAAATACACTACATCTTTAGCTAAATTGTTGATAAAAGGTTGAACGAAGACGACCGTATTCTATTGAAATAATGGGCACAAAGTGTGTCGAATTTTCTATCATCCCCATCCCCTCCTAGAATTTTATTACGGTGTTTAAGTAATTTTTATGTCAAACCCCCGACATGGTAAGTGGTGCGAGTTGGAAATGTGGTGCCCACTTTTACACTTTTGCCGGGAAGAAACAAAAATTTTTAAATGAACTTAATATTGCATGTTTAAGTGGCGCCGCACGCAAATATTTTTTTAATCCACCGGAGGTACCTCTGTAGCTATCTTTTCGGTTTTTTAATGCATATTTTATTTTTAGAATGCTCTCGCTTCAAAAGTAATGATCGCTGATTCCGAAGTTTTAGTTCAAAATGAAACCTAAGACTAACAGCTTATGAGTTAAAAAAAGAAATTCGAAATCTTTAAATTAGAAGGAAAAATTTACATTACGAAATAACTAAAATATAGAGCTTTCTAATAACTGAAATATTGAGCTTTCTAATAACACCTTGATTGTAAAAATTAAACAGAAAAATTGTTCCTCAGTAACTAATACCCCTTCTGCACAGTTTTTTTTGGGACATCCTGTATATTATATGTACTTTCACAATCTCATTTAATGATACAAAACAAATTATATGATCCTATTTAAGTATCTGGTAAATGGAAGTCAAGTTATGGATTCTCCTCGCTTTTCTCACAGAGGAGTACTCATAGATACATCTAGACACTACATTGCTAAATCAGTAATCAAGGTAATATCAACTTCAGCAAATCACAATATATTCATTAGTCATGAATTCATTTGTAACCTTCTTTACTAGAACAGCAAATCAACTAATTGTATTGTGATTATAAATTGTAAAAAAAAGGCTCGTAATTCTATCAAGATTTGAACGAAGACTAAAAATTTTGGATACGGATTTTTTTTTTCAAGGATAATCTTGATTTGATGGAGATGAATAAATTCAACGTGTTCCACTGGCACATCACAGATGACCCTTCGTTTCCTTACGTTTCGATCAAATTTCCAGACCTTAGGTAAATGAAAACTAGATTTTACTCTCTGGGTGTCCTAAAATAGAGATTATTTCATTACCAAGTCACTAATAACAAGAACCCCAGTAGAATGTTTGATAAAATACAAACATGTTTGACCGGTTGTTTGGGTCTAAAATAAGGATTATTTCATTACCAAGTCACTAATAACAAGAAACCCAGTAGAATGTTTGATAAAATACAAACATTTTTGACCGGTTGTTTGGGCCTAAAATAGAGATTATTTCATTACCAAGTCACTAATAACAAGAAACCCAGTAGAATGTTTGATAAAATACAAACATGTTTGACCGGTTGTTTGGGTCTAAAAAGACGACCTTTTATAATTTGTAAATCCCTACAGACTAAAACTGCATATTTCAGATGTTGGAAATTTAATTTATATTGTCATTAGGGTTTTCAGCGGTAGACAATTTTCACACAAATTTGGTTGCATATTTCGCAAACGGTGCGCAATGTTATTAATACTAAAAAGGTCTTATGTTTGCGCAAAAATTTACCGTAATCCAAACGAAAAAATGTGCACAAACTTTTTTGCAAGCGATTTCCTTTATTTGTTGAAAATTGAACACATTTGCTCTGACAGAAAGATAACATGATGTAGAGATATAGTAATATACCCTAAGAAAAATAACCTTATTTGGTTCAAACCTAGTAAAATATTCTACAAAAAAACCCAAATTGTTACATTAAAAAACGTATCGATAATTCGCTACCTGTGATTTAAAATTGATCAAAGTGGTCTCGTCTTGGGATCTTCATATTGTTCATAATGCTTTGCATTATCAACCGTTCTCACCAAAGAGAATAGATTATACGGTGCTATGGAAACGCCTCAACACGGAAACGCCTCAACACGGAAACGGACCCAAAAGTGAGTTTGGGTCCGTTTCCTTCTTTTTTCAAGAATTATCGGAAATCCCTCAAAAACTAAAAAGTGTTGAGGGATTTCCGAATATTTTGGGTCGGTTTCCGCTATATTTACATTTGATTCGTTTCCCTTTTTTTTGGGTCCGTTTCCTCTTTTTTTTGGGTCAGTTTCCGGTTTTCAGAAAAAGTTTTAAACTCTCAGTTTGTTGATCGGTTTCCCCTTTATTTGGGTCCGTTTCCTCTTTTTTTGGGTCCGTTTCCTCATTTTTTGGGTCCGTTTCCGATTTTCAGAAAAAGTTGTATTGGGGAGGTTTCCGTTTTTTTTGGGTCCGATTCCGTGTTGAGGCGTTTCCGTGTTGAGGCGTTTCCATAGCACCGATTATACATAGCGTGGAATTTACTCGAAAAAAGTATAAAACGGCCATTTTGTTGTACTGTTTCCATACTGCATGTGTACTTCACATATTTGTGCTATACCTTTTGGGCCCTGGACCATCATTTTATAGAAAACTTTTCTTAAAAATCATTTGATTTTCTCTGATAGCCTGTCATGCATTCCCGGGTTCATTTCAGCATAGGCTTCGATAAAAATCAATTTGAAAAGGAAAGGGGGGAAGCAACCCTGGAAAATTTGCGGGAAGCTTCTATATGTAGAATGTATAGATGTTTAAATTCTATTTTAATTTTTAAGAATGGACTAAAAACATTTTCTCTATGGAACACTTAATAAATAAAAAAAAAATTGTTTAGTTTAAAAAAGATAATACTTTTGTTTTGGCACGCAGGTAGCTTGGAATTTGCTAAAGGGGGGAGGGGGCATTTTTTGGACCAGAAATTAATGACTAATTACACACTTTAGTTTCTCGATAATAAGTAAGGCTGTGGGTTCAGATTGAGCGTCAAGCTTAAAGCCTGAAATTGCCTTTTTTAAGCTTTAAACGGCATTTCCTTTTTGATGCCATTTTTTGTATTTGTAATAGCTCAAAGGAAAAGAAAAATATTGCAAAACTGCAGACAAAATATCTATCTAAATTGCTCTTGACAAAAAGAAGCATATTGCATGAATCTTGCAGGGAAGTTTTGCATTTTTTGCGATGTGATTGTATTTGAAAAAAAAAATATTTTGATATTTTCAAATCTGAAATTTTTTCCTTTACTGGTTCATCAACCTAGCTCGATATCTGAGTAACAATGAGGGAGATATCATCATTTTTTAAATTCCTGACAAGAAGGGGGGAGGAGTGAAAAAATATTATTACCCTTCCCCCCTCTCCTGGCTTAATCCTAGAATCCCCTTGCTAGAGTTGTCTTCTAATTGTTTTGCTTTTTGGGACAGCCACAGGCGGGCAACTAGGGAGGGGACTCAGCCCCCCCCCAGCCTAATTAAGGGGGGGAATGCCTCTCCCTTAAGCGTAAATGTAGGTTATTTCAACTGTAAATTATGAGGCATTTATAAGGGACAGCAAAGAATACACCCTCGCCCCCCCCCCCACCCCTTCTTTTTAAGGCATTTTCCTTTAACTAAAAATTTTTTTTGATAGATTTCTTTTTTTATTTGATATTAGATGGGGTCATACTGAATATCCGGTTGGTAAGGTTAGTTTTTTATTGTTTAATTATAATAAAGTATAATCAGGCTGAAAGGGTCTGACAAAATTCATACCAAGGGATTGTTTGAATTCCACTCTATGTATAATCTATTCTTTTGGTTCTCACACGCTGTCTCCAAGTCTTCCGAGTTATTGTTCAAAAACACATTAAAAAACTGAAACGGGTAGTCAAATTTTTTTAATGTTCTGATTTAAGATTTTAGGTAGATTAACATTTTAAAATAAATATTTAATCTCCTGTTCAACGAAATAACCAACCTTAAATTCCCTACTTTTTTATTTCCAGGGAGGATAATTACTTATCCTCCCTATTTACAGGGAGGATAATTACTTATCCTCCCTCTTTACAGGGAGGATAAGTAATTATCCTCCCTGTGATCCATACAGATTTATCAAATAAATAGTTCTCTAATTTAATTTTATTTTTACATTTATCGCTCTCTCAATCAATTTTGAATAAAATAGTAAACTACACCTAGTTTAATATTTGATCTAGGAAAGATCAAAACATGTACATACAGCTTTACTGAGCTGTCATCANTCCTCGCTACGCTCGTGAGGTTTAGAACCCCAAAAAGGTCTTGGAGGCCCTCGGCTAAGTGGTTTTCCCCTCAATTTAATTATCCTCCCTTAATCTCCCGGTTAAGTAGTAATTAATAGTTATAATGGTCTCGTTTTTTCTGAGACTTATTATTAAAAATAATTGACATTTGAGTTAATGACAACTAATTATTTGCTAGTAAAAAGGGTGCATGGCACGAAACGATCGCGGTTTACACTCAACAAGACGTGGCTGATATTATTGAGTATGCTCGGTTGAGAGGTATCAGGGTAGTAAGCGAGTTCGATACTCCTGGTCATACTCAATCCTTCGAAGCAGGCCAACCTGGACTTCTAGCAGAGTAAGTATGAAATAAGGATGTCTGGGAATCTACATTCTACATTGCACTCACCCAAATTAAAAGGGGGACCGGGGAAAAGAAACAAGTTTCTAAATTAGGGAATTTTTGACTGGGGAACACAGGAGAGCCACGGTATTGTTCTAAGCTTAACTTTGAGATTCTAAGTTGAGAGTCTTAACTTTTATGGCAAAATATAGTTTCATGAGATGGAATTTAAAGAATTTGAGCCGCGGTTTAAATCCGCCAAAACCCGGTTTAAATTAAGCGCCGGCATAAATCTTGAAACATTTGATACAATTTCAAGTGGAACCAAACATATTTAAGCCGCGGCCAAAATTTAAACCGCCGCTTAAATTCTTTAAATTCGGCCACTGGTAAAATTGACCAAGTGCGGGTAACAGCGGGAGTAACTATAGGCACCCTCCTGGGTTCCCAAGCTAGTTCAAGATAAAGACAAAACTTTAAAGGTTACCGTTTTAAATCAGCGATGCCACTCATTAAATGAAAGGTCACATATCAATTACAGTCCTGTAAATTATACTTAAGTGTAAGGTAACTTAAAATTAATTTAAACTAAGTCTATATTATACCCCTTTAATTTCATATTTTAGAATCTCTGTTTTGCCCTAAAATTTCCAAAAAAAAGACAAATATGGGAGTACAAAATAAAGAAGTTTAACCTTTAAAAAGTTCAGCCATAATTTTTAGAGGATTTCTTTTTTAAAGTGCCACAACTAGTTTTAACCCAAAGTTAATAAATCAAGATTCATTAAAAAAGCTTTGATCTTTAATACCTCCTGTGTAAATTTTTATCACTAAGCTTTTACTAGCTTCTAGTCACAATTTAAGCTTATGAACATTGCTTTTCAAGCCGCTATTTATTCTGAATGTTCCAATAAACAATTTTCTGTCTAAATTGGGTTATTTTCTTAAATTGTAAATATCGATATTTTTTTCAGACAACTACAAAGATATAATTGCACAAAGGAATTGAGTCTTTGCCACAAACATAAGTTTTTGTATCCCTATACCCTTGCATTCTGATAATGTAAACGTTTGATAATTCAAACTTTGAATATTTAATCTAACAGGGTTCATAGTTTGAAATATCTAATGTCTACGACATCGGGTTACGGAGATATAGGGAATTGAAAATCAGAGTTTGTGAAAAAGACGCAATTCCTTTACGTTTAATGTAATTCAGGTGTTATGATGAGTCAGGGGTAAAGACAGGGGGCTATGGGCCAATGAATCCAACAAAAAAAAGAGTTTACGCTTTTATTCAGGAGTTCTTCGAAGAAGTTACTCAGGTAGATAAATAATTGAAACAAAGTACTAATAAATATTTGCGTACAGAGGTAAGATGAATTACAATACAAACATGACAAATCATGAAAACTTGATTTAGTTCTGGTTTTAAAGATTTCACATGATTGAAGTATCATTCTGATTAATTATATTGATTTATCAAGGTTTTTCCTGACAAATACCTACACCTTGGTGGAGACGAGGTTGATTTTAAGTGTTGGTAAGATAAATATATTTTTTAAATTGTTAATCTTTATCTGATGTGCAATTTTATTAATTAGAGATATTCTGACATAAATTACAGCAATAATGGCTGACTTTAAAAAAACGCAGTGCAGTTGAGTCACTAGTTGAACCATGTTTAAATTAAACCACATTGAAAAAAAGTACCAGCAGATGGTTCCATAGAATCTTTTATCCTCATTTTATATATCTAAGGCGGAGTAATCCTGAGATAACTGAGTTTATGAATAAATGGAACCTGACTGATGACTATACCAAGCTGGAGAGTATATACATCAAGAAGCTTCTCGATATAGTCAGCTCTTTTCCAACCAAGAATGGCTACATAGGTAATCAGATCCGTGGGGTAGAGGGGGGGGGAAGTGATGGCCCCCTCCTTTTGCCACAAAGAAAAAGGGAACATAATCTCAAAACTTAGAATGCACAATGCACATTGGACGTTGCGCACTTGTAACCGAACAAAACATGATTTAAGTTTCTTCCGTCCAATTTCTCATTAAAGTTTAAAATTTTTTTTTAGTTTGGCAAGAAGTATTTGACAATGGAGTTCAAGTAAAAGATGATACGATTATAAACGTTTGGAAAGTAAGTGTAGATTTTTAATAAAACTTTATTATTTTTCGAAACTTTTCAAAGCTTAACTTCTTGAATGTTTATGTAAATTAACTTCTTGAATGTTTATGTAAATTAACTTCTTGAATGTTTATGTAAATTAACTTCTTAAATGTTTATGTAAGTTTTAAAAAAAACTTTTAATCTAGGGTTTCCATATTTTTTCTAATTTTTTAAATTACGTGGAAAAACATATGTGAATAATGAATGAAACTATCAAACAAATCTTAAGTAAAACTCGATTTAAAGTTTGACATTTACGATTAACAAAAGCTTAAATAATTGAAACCTGAAAAAATGAAGGTGTGAAAATTGAAAAAAAAAGACAATAGGTTAGTTAGGTTAACAAACTAATTAGACCATAATGAACAAATGAACAAGTTAACACTTACATAACACAGGGACAGTGGGAGTGGGAGTTATCTAGAGTAACTAAGGCTGGATACAGAGTAATTCTCTCTTCACCTTGGTACCTTAACTATATTAGGTATGAACATCAAGTTAAATAATTATTACTGCACATGCATACACAGAACACACATACTTCAAAAACCTTTTTCTTTAACAATGTTAGAGGAAATATCCGGCCGGCTATACCTTTCCCCCCAAAACAAAAATGTTTCTACAAAGTTTTAGCAACAAATAACATTTCTACATTCTGCTAAAAATTAGGGATAACTTTACAGAATATTTACCTAAAGGAATTTAGTCTTTGCCACAAACTCTGATTTTCTAATTCCTATATCTCTGCAACCCAATGCCGGGTACCTTAGATATTTCAAACTATACATTCTGTCAGATCAAATAATCTATAAAGTTTGAAACATTAAAGGTTTACGACATCAGCTGGTTGATTTATTAATATTCATATATTATTGTATAAAATAATATACCACAAATTTAAAACTTTTAAGCAAAGAGAATAGAATATATATATGGAGGGGAATTTGCTAGAAAAAAGTGTAAAACGGCCATTTTGTTGTACTGTTTCCATAGTGCAGGTGTACTTCACATATTTATGCTATATAACTTGTTGGGCCCTTGAATATCATTTTATAGAAAATCTGAAATTAATGTTAAAAGAAAACCAAATTATGAAATAGGCTGGTTTCATAATTGACCAATGATCATTTCACATAGACTCTATTCCTTTCACTTTACAAACGATGATTTTCCGTTATAACTATAAATCAAATGATGGTTTTTATTCACCTAATTCATTACAAAGTTTATTTAACAGCTTTATATAAAATTCGAAGTTGAAATGGGTAGTCTAGGGAACATACTGTATTAATGTACTCTATTGCAAATAATTGTGAACATTTACATGATTTGTACACTTTGAACTCCCTTTCAGGCTGAAAGGGACTGAAAAAATTCATACTGAGAGATTCCTAAATTCCTCTCTAATATATATTCTATTCTCTTTGTTTTTAAGTTATGGAAGTGATTGGACAAAGTACTACACTACAGAGCCATTAGATTTCTACGGAGATGCTGAACAGAAGAGTTTAATAGTTGGAGGAGAAGCTTCAATGTGGGACGAGTTCGTAAACAGCATTAATCTTACACCAAGGTAAATCAGGAAACAACCAAATCAGAAAGATCAGAATATTTGTTTTTACATGAACTGATTTTATCCTCTATACAAAATAAACTTAGCTTAACTCCCAAATTCGACATTTTGATTCGATTTCATCGATATTATTTAGACTTTGGCCTCGGGCATGTGCTGTGGCAGAAAGGCTGTGGTCCCCAGCTGATGTGAGGGATCTTGGAAATGCAAAATCAAGAATTCAGGTTTATATTTTGTTTTTAAATAAGTAAATAATCTTTTCACAAACAAATTCCATAATTGTTATACCTCGTTAATAAGCTATGTTTATGTTAAAATTAAAATAGTCCATTTTTGCATTATAACGTATTGCTCCAAAAAACAGCTGAAATTACTTATTTTGTAAACAAAGATGTTGGGATTCTTGGAGGATGATTTAGTAACAATATATTGGTTTAAATCTATAAATACACTAAACACTGTATAGGAAATGGAATGTAGAATGCTGCAACGTGGATATCCTGTTCAACCAATTAATGGACCTGCTTTCTGTAATATAGATTGGAATGCATAGTTTCATAGTTGCAATAACGTATAATACTAGAAAATTCTATTTGTAGAGAGGCAATTAGGAAGGGATTGACGACCCCCATGTACAGTCTTTAAAGTAAAAATCTTTCTTACAAAAAACAGTAAAAAAATCTGTAAAAAATGGTTTTTTTTGGTAGGAGCTGTAAAAAAAATATCCTGTCATTTAAGCTGGGTGGAAAAAATGTTTATTTGATATGAATATGAAACAGATATATTAATATTGTTAGGGAATTGCAATTTGTAATATTTAATAGATATATATAAGGTTTTAGTTAAAAATTTATTACAAAATAAAAATCGCCAAAAAAATATGTATCCTTGCTCCTCTAGAGCAGTGCAGGGGGAGGCTCCACCCCCCCCCTTTAGAGTCTCTGAAAAAATTGTTATTCTCAATAACATTTATGATTTCTATAAAGTGTAAATTTTCTTCTTTTTCTCTCCACGGTGAGTTCCTTTTCCAATACTGGTTATTTTACCTTTTATCTACCCTTAAAGGAAATCTGGTTAAATATTAATAACTTTCTACTTTAAAGAGTTATGTATGATCAAATCAATGTTATTTAATCTTAATGTTTGATAGTTTAAGGTGATTAAATTCAATATTTTAGTGAATAAGTTATTAGTTGTAGCAGTAGCACTATCATGCGGGAAAGTATGCAAAAAAACATTCATCCTACCTAAATGATTTAGAGCGCCGTACATTGGGTACAGTTAAAAAACGGAAATAAACACTCACCTCAAACTGTAATTTTTTAAACCATTTATATTTTTATAATATGATAACTTAAACCTTTTATATTTCAAAATTTGACTTTGAGATAAAGCAAAAGGAACTGAGTTTTTGCCACAAACTCCAATATTCTTATCCTTATATCTTGGCAACCCAATGTCGTAGACCTTAGATATTTCAAACTTTTAATTCTGTTAGATCAAATAAATCTACGTTTGAAATATCAAAGGTTTATACCAACTGGTTGCAGAGATATAGAAATTAGAAAATTTGAGGTTGTGGCAAAAACTCAATTCCTTTGTAGTTTGAAACCTCTAATTGCAAAGATATAGAAGTCAGAAAATTAGAATTTGTGGCGAGTATTTGGTTCATTAAAAAGGTTTTATTCCAAAAAAATCTGACTGAATCTGACATAACTGATATTTATCTGCAAAATTTTCTCTTTTTCAAAGATATAGAAGCAATAAGTCGTCGAAAATAAGAGGCGTGAGCAATTTAAAATTCTGATAATTAGAAATAAATTAGCAATTAACCGAAAATCGCTCGATGTTTAATTAAAACAAGAGTTTCTATGCAGCAATGGTTAAAAAGCAGACAAATTTGACGTTAATAAAATAAAACTGGATGTATTGAAAATGATTAGGATGATTCAAGAAGTCTTCTATATTTTTTGTGAAAATTCACAAAATTTCTATAGCAATATTTGCATAATATTTTTATTGCTCAACTTAAACATAATAATTTAGAACATTCTTTTAAAACCAGAACAAGGCAATTTTCATTTTTATCTCATTCTTTCCACTCCTTCCAATCACTCGGCAGAATTCATAGTGTTAAGCTTGATTTGATCGCAAATCTTTCAAACTAACCTAAAACAAGAAACAACCTGAAATTTCAAATTTTAAAACATTATTAAATAAATATATTAGTACCATATTATTATCTTCCATTCGTTGATAGTTTGGGTTGAAAAAGGATTGTAATGCAAGCAATCTCGGTAGATTAAGATTTCGGGATCTAACGATGTACACTCCAGCAGAAACAAGAATGATAGCTAAAAGATATGCATTACATGTTAATTATTTAGAGATATTTATGCAATTTAATTATTTTAATATTAAATGTTATTTTACAATTGAATATTAAATCAAATAATACCTATCAAACAGGCAGCAACTACAGCAATAACTGTGACAGGTGTCTTATTTTCATCGAATGGAGCTGCAGTCGCAACTGTAGTTATTCTTTCCGTTGTATGAGTTGTGTGAGGCTCGGTTGTGAAGTGTGTAGTGGTTTGACGCTCTGTTGTGTGATGTTCTGTTGTATGATGCTCTGTGGTGTGGTGTTCTGTTGTGGCTTCAGTAGTTTTGGTAGTTGGTTCATCAAAAAATCTAAAAATTCAAATTTCAATATATTATTGACAACTAACCATAATGTTGAAATCTTACTTGCAGGCAGGGGTAAATGAAACGTCGTCAATCGCTATATCGCCCTCTCCTTTCTTCCCAACAGAAGCTTCCAATACTATCCGGAATTCAGATGCAGATTCCAAAGAATAAGTCACCCGTTGCCAAACATTAACGTCCACATATTCTGCTTGCTCAGATGAGACCCAGAGCAAAGTTAGTTCACCCAAAGCGCTCCTAGTTTAATAATAAAGTAATTAAGATAACTCTAAATGAAAATAATATATTTGTTATTTATTATAAACTTACTCAGAATATAAAGTAAGATTTCCAAGTCCTTTTCCATGCAGGTGAACAAAGAATCGAATACTACAATCTTGTGTTGATGGTTTTATAAGATTAGTAATCAAATATGCTCTTTCATTAGAATTTTGATTTTCTGATGCTATAAAAAGATAATGTCCCTCCGGACTGAAAAGGGTATGGTCAAACGGGGGACCGGTTTGTTTATTAACTGTCGTTCCATTCCCTCTACTCCATTGAAAATCGGCTGAAGGATGATCTTGTTTAAAGAATCCAAAAGGAAGTTCTGGGTCTTCAAAGTTGGAAACTGTATAATCTTTGCATACTTCTAGCACCTCATCACTGTTGTCTCCACAATCGTCTGCAAAATCGCAAAGTTGTGCCTTAAATACACAAGCTTTGTTTATTTCACAATGGTACTGGTCATCATAACAGCTTTCTTGAGGAGATTTTACAGCACAGTCAAAGAATTGAATATCATCAATTGCAATTCCAGCGTTGTACTCATCGGCATTATGTACAACACCAAATACAATAGTAAACAAGTCACGATGTCTTCCAAGCCCAATTACAACTTTAGTCCACATACCATCTGTTATGCTGTTTAGGTCAAACCTATCAAGCTCTGTTGACATTCCGAGGGCAACATGCTTCATCATTGGGAACACATAATCTTTAATATCTGGCGAGGACATGTACAAGTAAAAGGACAAGTAGCAATCAACATTTGTGTTCCTGTAGGGAGAACTTTCAATCTCTGCAATAGACTCGCCCTTTTCTCCATGCGATACATATAAGAAGTGCCCATCTGTTTTATTTTCAAAATCAAAGTTTGGACCATTAACATCCTGAAGCACTCCGCTTATTACCCAGTTGATACTGTTGGGAACCGGATTCTTCCAATGACACTCTTCTAAAGATTGACAATGTTCAAAATCATAAAAATCAGGACATTCTGCTTCGTCTTCTCCTCCCATGCAATCCCTCCTAAAGTCACAGATCTTTTCCTTGTCCAAACATTTTCCATCTGGACAGCTGAATTGATCATTGGAACATCCAGGTCTAGAATTGATTGTGATTTGCAATAACAAATTTAAAGAACAAAAACTTTCTGGTCAAAAAAGCAAAACCATTTACAAAAAGTATTGATTTTTGTTGAATGTATCTTTATTTTGGTAAAGATAAATGCTTAGATATGAAAAATTGCTTAATATTCTTTAAAAATCAATGTTTGACACAGCAAATGTTGCTCTGTTTCTAATTTACTTAAAGCTTAATTTTTTATTGTTTATATTTGAGCAGAAATTCATATAATATTTGATCTGAAAAGAATTGAAACAATATGTCAAACCTGCAATTTGGATCAAAAACAATATCATCCAATGCAATATCACCCATATATCTCTCCCCAATCGTTGCTTTGAAAACAATTCTAAAGCTATTAAAGATTGTTGAATTTGTGATTTCAATTTTGTTTCGTTTCCAGATATTTCCTTGGCTTCCTTCAATACCAAAAAGTTCTATCTCATTATCATCGTCTAGTCTAAATTAGAAAAATTAGAACCAATGGAAATTTAAACCCTCAGCATTTTCATTGAAAGCGGATTCGGAATTGAAATTTTGTCTCATTCCCATCCCAATATCTTTGCAATCTGATAGTGAAAACCTTTGATTTTTTAAACTTAGAATATTTGATTATAATTTAAAATATGTAAAGTATACGACATTTACATTTGTTTTAATTTTTCTGAGAGTTAATTCAATTCCATTGTAAAGAGCTGGTTTAACATGGACCTGCTAAAATACGTTTTTATATTAGCGAGATTCAATGAAAATAAACTAGCTTTTTATAAAGAAATGACCAATGCTTGAAAAGTAGAAATCTGAAAATTTTTTATCTGATTTTATTTAAGACAATAAAAATGCTAGCATGTATGAAATTAACTGTGTGTTACAAAACACATGAAGATATCTATTTTAACAAAATATAAAAAAAACCTGAGTAAGACAGAAAGTCTTCCAACCAGAGGACCATTCATATGTGAATAGAACACCATGCCACACACTTTACCATCATCACTTTTAAGGAAGGGGACACTTACTAAATTTAAATCAATTAATACAAAATTTTTTTTTTATCATTTTCTATAACTTACCCAATTCTGCAATAGCATTTTCCCCCTGGTATTCACTGTTTATGTAAACGTAACAACCAGTGACATCAAATAATGTGTGATCAAAAGGTGGCCCAGTTCTTTTGTTATCAGTGCTACCACTACCTAGGAGTGTCAATATAAATATATATTCACTAAGACTTTGCAAATTTTTTACCTATCTCCCAGTGAAATAATTCTCCCTCCTGAGTTGTGAACAAACCAAATCCCCCATCTTCGAAAGTGGTGGGATGAAAGTCCTAGTTTTTAAGCTTAAATAAAGCGTACAGACATGTAAATTGCAGATTCAATAATTAAAAAAAATATAGAAGAAATAAAGAAGAAAAATATTTACAGAAGCTTTCCTTGCAATGTGTTTCGTCTTCATCCGACTGATCACCACAATCATCCGCCACATCACATAAATATTCATTCAGAATACAAACCTAAAAACAGTGCTAATGTGCATGAAACCTTTAAAATAAGAAAATTTGGTAAAAATGCAAAATAATAAAGAATAATTACAATTTTTTGTGAAAATTTGGAATTTCTGCAGTAATATTAATTGATATAATTGCTGATATCTTAACAAGTATAATTAGTTCTAGATAATTTTTTAAATTACAAAATCACTATACAAAGATGTTAATATAGGGTAAACAATTCTCATGTGTATCTATATTACAGTCAAAACTGGTGGTGAGGCCATTTGAAAAGAAATAAAGTTTTGAAACACTGTCGTTGCTTGATGGAATTTTTGGTAGTCCTGCTTGTTATGCTTTTTTTCTTCCGAAAAATATTTTTAGCTGGCTTGTTCAATAAGAGTTATGATATGTATATGTAATAAACTAATTACATTCAAATGAAAAACAGTTTCTGTTACGGGTACTGAGGTACATACTGATTTGAAACAGAAAAGGGCTTTATTTCTATTTTAACTGTGTAAACTTGACATGCTTTTCTAATGAAACATACACTGATAACCAGAAAACTCTGTCGACTTTTACACTCAATTTTTTTATTTAAATAGTCCAATGAACATGATGCACAGTAATTATGCAGTGTAAACAGACCCATTTCACTTAATAAGTGATTTAATTACTTACTATTTGATTTGTAACAACATCAAATGCACTCTAGTATTTTTAAAGTCACCTTCAGTTTGTTGGTTATCACTGTATAAATATTACCTTGTTGTTGCATTGAAAAAGTTCAGAAGGACAACTTTCTTCGGGTCTGGGTAGAGCACAGCCTTCAAATGATAAGTCATCGATAGCAACTCCAGCATCATAATCTCCCTTATCCTTCTCAAATATAACCTAAAGTATAAAAGAATTAATAAAAGCCAAAAAAAAGTTCCGTTCCTTACTTATTATTTAAAATTGTATGTGGTTGCACCTCAAACTTCTGATGTTTCCGGCCTATTTGTATAACTCTATCCTCCCATCCTGAAGTTTCAGCCAGATAATCAAGAAAAACATCTCGAGCTTCATCTACCAAATGGATTCCAGGCTTGATAAAAGCTCCATTAAGCCCTTCGCTTATTGTATAGAAGAATCTAAATGTATAATCAAGTGAACATTTGGAATTATAATTAGAAAGTTATTCAGTGGAGAAAAGTTTAAAATGAGCATGAATAAATGCAGTGCGATACCTCACTTTATTATCTTAAGTACATTACTGAATTATTTAATTAGATTTACATATATAAATATCAACCTGATGATGCATGATGAAGCACTGTTTTGATATTCAGTACTATGCACTCTAGCCAGCTCGTTGGAAACATTATCTGTCTTTTTTTTAATCCAAAGAAACTTTCCGTCCCGCTCGATTGGATGGCTTGAACTCTCTGAGTCTGTTTCTATAAAAGACAATAAATGAATTGCAATATAGTATAAAGGTAAAATGTCAGGATCTTTTTTAAAGTCTTTTCCTGTAAGTAAATTGATCAGCCCCCCTCCCCAAGTAATTCAACACAGGTTTACCCCCCGTGGACAAATTCCTGAATACGCCCCATAACTTGATGTCGTAGACCTTAGTTATTTAAAAAGAGTTTTAAGGAGTTTCTCAACCTAGTTCTCAACGCTCGGCCACAAAGTATAAAAGAGCTGAAGGCCATGACTATTGACTGTATCTCCTTAGACAATCTATTATTTAATTATAACGCATTTAAGATTTACTTCATTTTAATTTTCTACAATATGCTTACAAGTTATCTATCTGATTCTTTAAACACTTAAACATTTCTAAATTCTAAAATATAAACCATACTTGTTGCAATACTCCAATCTAAATTGTCAACTGGAACTTCTTCAAATCCACAATTCTCAGATCCAGTCTCACTCAAACAGTTTTCAAAGGTGTATGATACAGGGCAATTCTAATTAATTTTCCACAATTACACGGACAAATTTAATCCCTGCTCTTTTAGTTTTATGAGAAAATATGCATGTAATACTTTAAATAAACTATGCAGAATGAATACAATACAAAGTATTGATAAGTATTTAAATGAGTCCTTGGTTTTTAGAAGTATTAAAGCACGTAATACAACGTTGAATGCTTAACAATTATTGTTTTTTATCGTTCATGAAACAACATATTCTAATTAAATTTGTAAATTGTGAAAGTTCCTTTTCATCTGACGCATCGTGACAATCACTCACAAAATCACAGACCTGGTTCTATAAATTAACTTATATAAGTCAAAGTTATTAGTTATCATATATCATTGTTTAAACTGACCTCTTTAACACATCCTCCATCCTCACATTGAAATCCACAGTTAAATGAGGTGGTTTCTATAATTACACAAAAAATCCGACTGACACTTTGATATACATACATAACATTGCTCAAAAAACGTTATACCGAAAAGTTTATAAAAGCCTAACGTTTAACAGCAAAAATCCCTGACAAGTATCAAGTGATAAATGCGTTTTTGAAGATTTATAACTAAAGGCAAGACCCCCGATTAGAAAAAAAACATAAACAAGATCATGTAAATAGGGTTCACTCGGTAGCACACATTAAAGTAGAACTAGGAATATGATACCTGGGTTTGCAGTTGTAGATCCAAACCATGCATCTGGGGGCATTACCTCACATATATCACTGGGTCTACACAATAAGAATTTAAGAATGACATTTTAAAGTGACCCCTAAATAACAAAATCATTTTTATCTGATTGTGTAAAGAGGTATGACTACTTTGTTTGAAAGCAAGCATTAAAAACCCTAAGAAAATTGTTATTGTCATTGTTGTTCCTACATTCATTCATTTATTGAGGAATACATTTTTGTTCGTTTTTAAAGGTGATTGTAGGGTTGGCATCATTATTATGATATATTATATATATAATTTTTATTCTAAACAGCATTGAAAATAACAGAACCAACCTGAATGTAAAATCGTCAAGAGCAATAAAAATCTTTCTATCTGAAATTTTGTCTACAACAATATAAATTCTCCAGTTTTCAAAGGAACCATTATGGCCTATGGTTCGTAATTCTATCTGCCCTTCCATCCATCCTTCAGTAGGCTTAGAATATAACCAGACGATACTGAACAAAAAAGTTTACCACACATTTAATTGTTAATAGGAAATAAATTAATAATAATATAAATATTAGTGACAAAATATTTTTTACCTAATTACTGAAACGGTCATTTTTGTCAAACAATATTGTTTTTACGGTAAATAGTTAAGAGCAACTATGCATGAGTAAAATTTTTCATAAATCTACATTATTGCTTGTAAAGAAAGTTAGAATTCGTAATTTGGCCCAGACTTGGAATTTGGAACCTAAGCACAGTATTATGCACTCTTAATCAAAATCTCAAAATTACGATATTAAGGACAAAAAGTAAAAAAACTTCATAATAGACGACTAAAAATCGCCTAATTTGCATCATTAAATCGTCTAAAACTCAAAATGTAAAAATTAAGAACAAAAAGTAGTTTAATAAATGATTATCAGTTGCATTTAAAAGTTTTTAAATAGTAGAACTAACTTCTGAAAGTCGCCTAATAAGCGATTTAAAATCGTATATTCTCAAGCAGGTAGTAAAAACCCAGTTTATGAATAAGCTGTTGTTTAGCATTATTGCTCATTACAGTTCCTCATTTTACATTTAGTCAGTTTAAATCAAGATTGAAAGTTTACAGATTTGTTCTATTGGAGGAAACAATTGAGAAGCTCAGGATCGGGGGAATTTTTTCCCGAGGGGGAGCGGCTTATCCTTAACCATACTAAATGAGTTCTCATATAGGTAAGAATTTCTTAAACTTCCCCGTCCTATTACTGTGAAAATGCGTTTTCTGATCTGGAAACAAAAGCATTGTGGCCGATATGTGTTAGACTTTGACAAGACAAATTTTGAGTTGTGCGGTGCGGCTACTTGGAATGTAGATTATGCAGGGGGACAGGTGATTATCCTCTTTTGACATTTTACATAGCTTTTTATTCAAAAGTATTTTACGTGTGCCATATGACTTAATGAATGAATGTGTATAAGGCTGAATTTAAATTGTGAAAATTAAGTTTTTTTAAAATAAAATTTTTGAATATATATAATAGCTGTCTTTCTAATTTTCAAAACCAAATTCGATATTTTAGTACAACAAAAAAATTACTTAAAAAGTTATGCAGGAGGGAGCAAGGGAGGGAGGTTGGGGGGGGGGGATAGTAGGCGTTTTAGAGTTAATTTTTTGGTTGAATATTAGCAACTTTTTTGTTAGATATAAACAATTTCTTTTGAAAATAAGCAAGCTTTTTGTTAAATATAAGAGATTTTTTAGTTGAATGAAAACATATTTTTTTTTAAATAAGCGATTTTGTTTAAAATAGGAGTTTTTTAGGTTAAAAAGTGATTTTTTGTTAAAAATTAGCAGTCACCAACTTCTTCTGTAAGCGATTTTTTGTCACCTAATCGGGTGCCATCCAACTTTTTTCACCCAATTTGGCGACTTTTTATTGCTAATTATGATTTTCTAATTTAGAGTTTGGTTAAAAAACATACTGTCTATTCAAATGGTCTAGGTTAAGGTCAAACACTTTATTGGGGCTTTATTACTTGTCTTTTGAAAATATATTATACCACCTAAATCTGAAAATTGTCAAACGCTTGACCAAACACATAAGCAGTTTGTACCTGTTTACTGAGTATACTCTGTGCCCGTAATGATAAATAAATAGAAAACTTATTTTACTTACCTTGTATTTCGGGGAGATTCATATTCTAAGCCAATGGCCAATGTTTCTAATGGTTCAGCCTAAACAAATTAATCAAAAATTCCATTAAAACTCTACAAATTATTTACTATACCTCGCCCAAAAAACCATCAATATTGAACCAAAAATGAAAACATTCTATCTCATGATCATCTCCCAGAAATATATCACTTTTAAGGTAAGCCATTCTTTCATTAAGATCACCTATAATGTAAAGTTTATAGTTTAGTTTTAGATTTTGCCTGTAGGTACAGAAACCTACCATCTGACTTAGCAAAAAGGAAAAATGTCTCCTTGTTTCCGTTGTGATCGTCCCAAACATCAGGACTTGCATCGTTCCCAGTTTTTCTTGTAAAGTTAAATTTTCCTTCCCCATTAGCTTGGAAACTACAGAAGTCGGTTTCAAAGTCACAACTTAAGTCTAAATAAAAAAAAGGTTTTTTTGTTTCAAAATGTTTTTAAAGTTCCATTCAAGATATACAAATGGAACGTACCACTTTCTTGAGGATGAGTTGATGTAGGAGTAGTTGAGGAAGGTTGTGCTCCTGATGGTTTAAGCATACAACCATCAGTTCTAATCAGACTAAAATCATCAACAGCCGCCCAACCAACTTTTGACTTTCCACTCACAGCTACCCATCTCAGCTGATATGATATATTAAGTTTTAATTTTATTTGATAAAATAAAATGTTATACTTACTGTATAGTTTTGTGGAATGTCATCAACATAATGTGCTCTAACTTCAACTTCACCCTCAATCCAATTATTATCGTCAACCATAGTGTCCGTGTATTCCCAGATTATTTCAATAATTCCTTTAAACAAATCAATATTTAATAAACAGACTCAGACTATGTTTTTATCTAGAGTGGGTCACATTAAAAATATCTTCCTCATCTAAGCTTCAAATATTTCCGAGCCACTTAAAAAAAATGTCAGACAGGAAAACAATGTTAGTGTAGCGACGAATAAAGGCGCAAAATAAACGAACTGAGATATATATATTGAATCTAAGATACTATCAAATATATTTGGTTTGGTTAGTTAAGCTTCTGGACTCGAAGACGATATATACGGATCTCCACAGGGGTCCCCCCTGCATCGAAGTGATGAACTTGATGAGGAACTTGATGCTTATTTCGAACTTCTCGTAGAGGGTTCCGACAAACTAGGAGAGGAGTAGAATGCTGAGGTTAAAATCAAACTCGCTTCTTCATCCTCTTGGCTCTCTCGAGAGGTATTGGAGAGGTTGGAGTCAAAAGAGCCAGAGTCAATGGAACCGGGATAAACGGAGCCAGAGCCAAGGGAGGTCTTTCACATTGGGGAGGTTGTTGATAGATTACAGGTTTCAGACTTTGACGGAGTCAGACTTTGAACCTACTTGAACAAACAAACACTTAGGATTTCGGAAGAGAACTTGGCAGGGTCCTCTGTACAGTGGAGAAAGCAGTGATTTAGATGAATCTTCCCTGATGAACTATCCAGAAACCAAATAGAGCTTTGGAGGCAGATAGCAGAATCCTCTCTGGAAACACACCACAGACCAAGTAACACCATGGGAAGATGATTGAACCAGTCTGTTCCAGACAAACGACCTCTCAGAAACACTTTGAGACGATAATGGAACCTCTCCACCAGGCCATTGGACTGTGGATGGAAAGATGGGTTGGAGAGTATATGATTCCAAGGAACCTGCAAAGATCTATCCAGATAGAGCTTGTGAACTGTGCTCACAATCGGAGGTGATCACAGATGTAGCTACAAAGGTTGGTATCCAGGATCGGAGTAAAACCTTGGCACATTCTTATGCTGTGGGTTTGAACCTTGCTCCATTGGCAATCTATACAGGTTTAAGACCATAAATTTACATCTTTGGAGGAACCTTACCAAACAACACTTCTTGAAATTAGTCTTCTAGAAGCACGATTGCCTGGATGAGAAATATTGTGAATCGACTTGAACACTGTTCTTCTCATCTTCTCCAGAACCAGGAATTTCAGACACATCAATGAGAGGAATTATTTTGGACAAAAATATCACGTCAGGGTCACCAAACGACCGAAATAAACCAACTGAGATATTTATTTAATCGAAGAAACATCATGGGTTTCAGTTCTATCAAATATATTTGGTTTGGCTAGTTAAGCTTCCGGACTTGAAGACGATTTCTACGGATCTCCACATTAATCCATTTTTCATGAAATTTTCTTATAACAAGATTTTTCGTTTTATAAATCACAAGATTTTTTAAATAATTCAAAATAACTCTCACTTAGACGAAATTGTTTTGAAGAAGTTTGATATTTTAGTCTAAAAGTCTGGCTAAACATGCTATATTATGATCATCAAAATGTTCTTGGTAACCGCTGTACAATTGTGAATCATATTTGGTATTGAATTAAAGGAAACTTATAATATATGTCTTAAGTATTTTAGTACCTGGATGATCTTCCAGTTCTTCATCTTGTTGAACAACATTTATACTTTGTATACCACCTTCATGCTAAGTGTAAATGATTGTTAATCCATTTATCTTTAGAAGGTGAGCTGTACTCACAAGTATTCTCTTCAAATCCGCAGGATTGGAAGTTTTCAGGAGTTGGAGTAGCTTGTGTTGATCCATCTGTTGGAGTTGATCCAGTAGAATTAACAGCAGCATTTTCAGGAAATACAGAACACAGTTCAGGAGATTCATTAAAAACAAATACGAGATCATCAATACTAACATATCCAATAGAGCCGTCTCCTCTTACAGCTTCTAGAGTAACCTATAAAATTACAAGGATAAATTAGAAAACCAAAATGCGTTTTTACTGATTTTAATTTAATACTAAATAAGTTTATTTTAACCTTGTGTGCCGTTATATGAACTTGGGCAAACTCCCAATGACTGTTTGTTAGTGTGTCAGATAATTCCCAAACATATTCTTCTTGTTCTTGTTGATTTTGTATTTTGATTCGGAGAGATGTAAACCCTCCATCATGCTAAAATTATGTCCGACATAAGTACTTTCTATATGAATAATAGAAATGTGAATGTGATTTGGAATATTTAATTTAATAACAAATATGTTATTTCTATAATTACAAGCATTGTGTTTAAGAATGCACTATGTGCATGTTATAAAAGATACATGGTCAAAAGAAAATAAATGAGCTGAGAACCACGATAATACAGTGAGAACCAGAAAACTGTGGAATATGAAGACGGCATTAAAGCAATAATAAAGTGAAGTTGATGTTGTTACAAAGCAAATAGTTTTACTACTAACTTATTAATTCACTTATGAAGTGAATATAGTCTGTTTACAATGTACAATTGCTGTGTTTCATGTTCATTGAAGCAATAATGTCGATTACATATGTTAAAGATACCTTTTTTTTATGATTTAAGGGTATCTTTTATCTTTTGCATTATACTAAAACTGTAAATGTATAATGGACTGACTTGAATACTGTATAAGAAATGAAAGCATGTATTAATTGCAGAGCTATGCATATCAGACTCGAGAATAAAACTTGTTCCTGGGCTTCCTTCATCCCCACTTGCATACATGAAATATCCTAAATAAATAAAGATGAGAGTGTTAACTTGATGTTTTATACAGGGTGTCCCATTAACCATGGGATTTCAGTGACGAATTCGATATCGTCTTTTAAGATAATTCTTTGATTTAGTATAGTGATACCTACTGAGAAAGCTGTTTTCTGTAAGAGTTTCGTCTGCTATTTTGTTTATGTTTTGACTGTATACGGTTGTATTTAGTAAAACAAGGAAACTACAGTATACTAACAGAGTAAACTTGTCCGTCTTCACTGTTCATCTTGCGGAAACATTATAGACACATCTTTACAGTCTTTTACCCTTTTCATAAAATAAACTCTAGCCGACATAATAGTATTATGGCTTTTGAAATTAGGTATTACAATGCTAATTCATAACAAAGACGATATCCAATTCGTCACTGAATTCCCATTTTTTTGGGACACCCTGTATGAATTTACATATATTTACTTTATTCATATGATTATACGTTAGTATGTCTTGATAAAAATCCTATAACTGCAAACTCCAAAAAGAGTAATATAGAGAGACGGAAACCTTTACAAGACCCCCCCCCCCCAGACACAACGGTGAAGTAAGCAGGTAAACCGTCTTGTTGGAAACAGAGGACATATACCTTTCATCCTTCTCCTGGTCCCTCAACTTAAATCCTACCCTTATCATAAGCAGCGAATACAAGATGAGAAGAATGATTGTGACTTCAACTAATAATATATTTCTAGCTTGGGAACCCAGTTTTCTTTTTAAGAGTCAGCCTCTTCAGCTTAGACCTTTTAAACCAAGCTAAGAACATTTCCGTGGTTCTACAGAATTCCCCAATCAAAATTTTAGGCAAATCTGTAAAGGGGTTCTTGAGTTATGATCGGACATACAAAAATATCAACAGAGATTACTATTTCAAATATATTGTAATAGATGATTAAGTATAAAAAATAAAAAATTACCAAAAAAATTATATCAATTTTGATTATATGTCATGGAGATTAAAAAGCGTCAAAATAATAAAAATTTGTCTGCAGTCAGCATTAAAAAACTTTATTTTTGAACTCAATGATACATAAATGATAAAGGATGCAGAACAAAATCAAGTTAAGCAGTAGAAATAAAGGGCGGAATCAAAACAGCATGAATTTTCAGTATTTGATACCAACCTCTATCATTTCCTGCAGGAACGGGTTTCCCAAGATTCTCTAAGTCTTCCACGGTAACCCTGACCCATTTCGGGTCTTTTGGTGAAATAAATTCACAAGTATCCTCCTCAAAGTTACAAGATTGAAAGTTTGGCGTAGGTTTTGGAGTCGTGTTTGGTTTAGGAGTTGTAGTGATTGGGGCTGCGTAGGAAGGAATTACTGTACAATCCTCTTGGACATCTTGAAAAAGTATATTGTCCACTCCTGCATATCCATTAAAAGCACTTCCTCCGTCAACAACAAAATAAATCTAAATTATTATGTTACAAATTTTTTTTTAAATTCTATTAAGAGCAATGTTTTCCTTTTTTATACCTCTGCCGCATCGACATGAACTCGACCTTCAAACCAAAGCTTGGATGTGTCTTCATTAGCTTTGCTTAGCTCCCAAATTTTAGCAACTGAGGTTCCGGTCTCAGCCATAATTGCTAATGATGAAATCCCTTCTGCATGCTAAAATTTTACAAGCTCAAAATTGTAAATTTGTAGAAGTCAGAGTCTATTAATACAAAATAACAGAAAAATATAAAAAGAAACCATCACTTAAATATAAAATATTGTCACAGAAAATTAACCCATATAATATAATAATTCATAAAAAAAACTAGAGATTAGTACAAAAGAACGTTTTATGAGAAAAGTTTAGTGATTTCAGTTCCGAATTTTTTTTTAAATTCACAATTACTCATTAAAGCAGAAACTTTTCTCACAAAGAATTTAATAAAAAAAACTATAAATCACCCACTTCCGTTCTTTTCTATAAAAAATCAAATCAAAATTGACAAATGCTTTACCAGAATACTGTACTTGAAACTAATGCAAGCTTGTGTGGCAGATTCCATTTTCGGAGATGAAAGAATTGCAAACATATCGTCTTCTGAATTCCATCCCTTAGAAAACATAAAACTTCCCTCAGCATTTCCAGGTCTAGTCTCGTTTCGGGATTCCAGGTCGTTCAAATTTGTTCTAAAACAAGGAAATGAAAAGAATCCTATTTTTTACCTATATTCAAATATAAATATAATACTTTGCTTGTCTGTCTGTTTGTTTGTTTGTTTGTTCGTAACCAATAATCGTCAAAACGGTTGAACCGATCGGGTCTAATTTTTGTGTGGGACACCCAAAGAGAATAGAATAGATATTAGAGGGGAATTTAGAGAATCTCTCGGTATGAATTTTTTCAGTCGCTTCCAGCCTAAAAGGGAGTTCAAAGTGTACAAATCATGTAAATGCTCACAAATTATATGCAGTAGAGTACAATAATACAGTATGTTCCCTAGACTATCCATTTCAATTTCGAATTTTTTAAAACTTTTAAATAAACTTTATAATGAATTAGGTGAATAAAAAGCATCATTTGATTTATAGTTATAACGGAAAATCATCGTTTCTAAAGTAACAGGCACAGAGTCTATGTAAAATGATCATTGGTCAATTATGAAACAAGCCTATTTCATAATTTGGTTTTCTTTTAATATTAATTTTAGATTTTCTATAAAATGCTATTCCAGGGCCCAAAAGGTTATATAGCATAAATATGTGAAGTACACCTGCAGTATGGAAACAGTACAACAAAATGGCCGTTTTACACTTTTTTCTAGTAAATTCCCCTCTAATATATATTCAATTCTCTTTGGGGACACCTAACATGACCCCAGGGAAGGTTTATGGAACATCAAAATTGGAGAAAAAAATTCCTTGAAAAAAGCTAGCCTTTTTTTGAAAATGCGCCTATTCGAAAGAAAAAATCATTGAAAATGATTTTAAATGTCCGACTTTCAGAGCGACAATTACAAGCAAAAATTATTTACAGGAAATGGGGGCGCAAAACGAATTAAAGCCTGATATTGTAGAAATGTGTTACCTCTCCCACTTCCAAAGTGATTCTTCAATTTTCCAATTACATAAGCCTGCTTCAAAATTGCAATCAGGAAATTTTGGAACCGATGGTTCAGCATTGTTAGGAATTGTCTCGCAGTTCTCCAAATTTTCAAATGTGATTTCATCAACAGCAACATATCCATTACGTTTGCTACCACCTTCTATTTCAAAAATAACCTGGAATTTGCAAAAATTATGTAAGGATCAAAAACTTCTATTTATATTCTTATACCTCTTTGCCTGAAACTGCAACTTGACCTTCAACAAAAAATTCATTAGTATCTTGAGTGTATCCAATGAGAGCCCAGATAGTTTGAAATTCAAAATCTTCTCCAAGGGTGAATATTCGCAAAGCAGAAATACCTTGTTCATGCTAAGATTTAGATATTGTTATTATTACAATAAAAAACTATCTTTTAATAATAAACTTACGTAAATGCTATATTTGAACTTCATACATGAAGCAAGTCTTGAATTAGCAGATGGAGATCGGAAAAGTGTCCTAAGTCCAGATTTAATAAATAGCAAGACAATCATGATACAGCTTACGTAAGAGAAGTGGTTCAACTTTCTCTACTTAGTTTAACTATGTCTTGCTATTCATTAAATCTGATCCCTGGATGACTGCTCACCATCTTGCCCACTTGCATACAAAAAATATCCATCAGCGTTTTTCGGACGCTCTTTTCCTTCTTCGGCCAGTTCTGCAAGGCTTACTCTAAACAGAAAGTAAAAGTAACAAAAACTATTTGGAAACCAAAAACTCTTGTACCTTTTCCACTTCCATTCTGTATCTTCTAAGATCCAGTCACAGAGCCCATTATCAAAATTACAGTTGGGTTGCTCTACATTGGGAATTGTTGTTTCTGATCCCGGAGTAGTTGGAGAAGCATCAGTTGGTTTAATTTGACAATCTTCAGACTTAGTCACAACAATATCATCAATAGCTATGTATCCCTCTGTCAAGTTTCCTTTTACTGCTTCAAATACAACCTGTAATTCAAAGTTGAAGTAGTTGAACCATATGTCTTAGTTAAACCACTTTTCTTGTGCGTCGGTTAAAGTTGGGGAGAAGTGGTTCAACTTCGTCTAATGGGTTCAACTATTTTCTGCTTTTTATTAAACCTCAGATATAAGGATTAGAAAACTAGAGTTTGAGGCGAGAAATCAGTTGTTTTATAATATCTTTTGCATGCCTTTTTTTACCTGGTAGTTTTCATGGTTAGTTACTAAAACACGCCCTTCCTCCCAAAAGTCCAATTTTGTACTAAAACTCCAAAGGAGATTTTTGTTTCCTCCAGATGGAGAGATTGTAAAAATCTCTAAAGACTGAATTCCTTCATCATGCTATAAAGTGTAAATTTAAAAATTCCATAAATATAGGATAATGATTGTATTTTTATTTTAAAATAATATACTTAAATTAAAAACTTTTCGTGTGTTTTCATTTTAAATTATATTCTTTTAATTCCATTTTCTTATTTAATTAAATTCCTACTTACCGGAATGTCGAACCAAAAAGTTACGCAAAATTTGGAGTTTGCGAGGAGTTCGGTACTTATGATTCCTGTAACAGTTCCAGGCAGTCCAAGACGAGAACTTGCCCAAAGGAAATATGCTGAAAAAATCAATAAAAGACCTAATGTTTAAGTCATAATTAACTAAATTACAAAGTTGATGCACCTTCTTTGTTCGCTAAATGATCAGTTGTTGGACCCTGATTATCTTGAAAGTCTATTCCTCTAGCTCTCACAAACATAAATGTTTCTGTGTTGTTCAGCTGATAGTCTACGGTCCAACCACATTCATCTTTTTCAAAGTCACATCCACTTAGTTCTGGTTCTAAAGTGTGTATATATTATTTCAATGTATGAAAAGTTTTTTGTAATTATTTCTTTATGATTGTCCTATTAATAAATATTTTTTTTTTTTAAAAGCAAAACATTGCTAAATGTGTTATTTCTAAAATTACAATTAGTCGTTAATTAGAAATAAATTCCTTTAAAACATAATATCGTGTTTTGAAGGGAGTGTTCGCGAAAAATGAAAGGGGGTATAGGCTTCATGCGATAAAAAAGCGCTTTTGATTGCTACTAATCTTACTTCTATCTGTTGCGTCTATAAGGAGAAAATTGTTAAAGACGTCTCATACCGAATAACTTAGCGGCCATACAAATTCAGGAAGATGAAACATACGACTTAGACCGTAAAAAAATCTATTTAATTTCAAACAAATCATTCAGATATTACAACCTATAGTCATCGATTATCTTTCGCCACATTTGTGTATAGTTTATATTTTATAATATTTTTTGATTAATTTGTTTTGAATTTGTTTATTTCTCTTGTCGCTTGCGCAACTATCTAAGAATGCCGCGCACCACTCACAATTTTTGAAATCCGTTAAAAACGTTTTCTAAAAAATAAAATATTATAAAATATAAACTATATACAAATGTGGCGAAAGATAATCGATGACTATTGGTTGTAATATTGAAATGATTCGTTTGAAACTAAATTGATTTTTTACGGTCTAAGTCGTATGTTGCAATTTTCTGAATTTGTATGGCCGGTTTGTCACGTCTTTAACAATTTTCTCCTTATAGACGCAACAGATAGAAGTAAGATTAGTAGCGATCAAAAGCGCTTTTTTATCGCATTAATCCTATACCCCCTTTCATTTTTCGCGAACACTCCCTTTAAGTTTAAAAAGGTAAAAACCAACCTTCTATTCCTGATAGGTATAAGTACCTTGTATAGGAGTAGTTGTATCAGGAGGTATAGTAGAAACAGCAGCTTCTGCTGGCACAGTAGTGCAAAGTGGTATGTCTACATCTAAAATTTCATCAACAGCAGCCCAACCTTTTCCAATAGTATCAATAACCTCAACTATAAACGAAACTTCCCTGGAGTAAACCTCCACCTGTCCATAAATCCAGGTATCATCAGCAAATGCAGAAGTATCACGTAAATTATAAACAAGTATATTCTCTCCATGAGGATCTATTGTAGAGATTCGCATTGCAACAAAGTCGCCATTTCTCTGGATATTTTAAAAATCATTTATTAAAAATGCTATAGATGGTAAATATGAATACTTACAAACAAATTAAACCAAAAACTTAAACAAGTTTTAGCATCAGTTTCTAAGTATGGGGATGATAGAACAGCTTCTCCAACCTTGCTTTTATCAACAGCAATCATGTAAAATCCTACGATGAAATAGTGTAAGCCTTGTTTACAAATACGCTTGATAAGAATATTAATAATAATTAATCTAGAATGCAGTTTGTACGCTGTACAGATTGTTTGAAATGACTAATTTTTGTCAAATCCCCAATCTTTGACCGATGTAACATATCTGGGCCATTTTTGAAATTCACTGAACATTTCTGTTAGGATAAAGTATCATATTCTTATCAGATTCTATTTAACTTAAAGATTTGAAAACAATCTAATGCATCATCTTTACGTTAAAATTAGTTTACTACTAAATTATTTTAAAACTAAATTTTTAAAAGATTAAAAAGGGTTGAATTTGTGAAAATTAATTTCATAAAATCTAGATTCTCTGATCTCTGCATTCGAAAAAGAATAAAGTTTTTAAAAATTCTCACCATCCTCATGACCCTCGAAGTCAGATTCAGGACCAACCGTATTCTCCCCAACATTTAAAATATGCGATGTATTCCTTTGCCACCACTCTTCTCCTGCTTCGTTCTTGTTACTTGTCCACTCACAGGTTCCAGATTCGAAGGAACAGCGAGGAAATTTGTCTAAATAAAAAGTCGTCTCTGAAGCCCCATCCTTTTTGGGTAACCCTGTACTCCAAGTTTAATTAATTTTTCAGACATTAACAGTTTATTTACTCTTAGATTCTAGGGGGAGTGTGCTTACCCCCAATACATGCCACTGCCAAAATGAGAGGGAACACATATGTATACCTGGGGTCTTTGTTGTTTCATGAGAACTTGTAGGGGTTGCTGCGTTTTCAGGAATAGTAGAACACACATCATTATTTTCCATGGTTATATCATCCAAGGCAGCCCAGCCATTAGTGCCATCACCTTTAGTAGCAATAATCTGGACTTGACGAGTGTTCACTTTAGTTTGTCCATATATCCAAAGTCCGTCCGCCAATAATGTTTTATCTGAGAGGTCCCAAACAACTGCCATGGTTTCACTATCCACTGCCGTCAATACTGATAATTGTGTCCATTCCCCCATGGCCTGAAATCAGAGGCACATATGAGCTGTATAAAAATTCAACAAAGGAATTGAGTCTTTGCCACAAACTCGGGTTTTAAAATTCCTATATCTTTGGAACCCAATATCGTAAATCTTTGATATTATAAACTTATATTATTTGATCTAGGAGAATTCATAGTTAGAAATATCTAAGGTCTACGACATTGGAATCCAAAGATATAGGATTTAGAAAAGCAGAGTTTGTGGCAAAGACTCAATTCCTTTAAGCATGTTTTGTCAATTGAAATATTTGACAGCTTTGTTATATCATAATGTCGTGAAGAAATTGATATTTTAAAAATTTATTGAGTAGTTAAACTGAGTAACTTGAATACTTTCTTATTCAAAATACTTTAGAGGAAAAGTTACCGTTAAACTGAAGTAAAATCCCATGCAAGCCGTGGTCTCTGTGTCTACACGCTGGGAAGTAAGAATAGCATAATCTCCTTGTCTCTTAGGTTCAGCCAATACATAGTACTCTATAAAAGGCCCAGTTTTGATATTTGTAACGTTCAAAATTTTATCATTTGAAAAATAGCTAACCTGATTTTTCGTCATGTCGCCCTGCAGTCGGAGAAGAGATGTCATTAGATTCAAACTCTTCAGAGTTACCTTTCACCCAGAAAACGCTTTCGCTTTCATCAAAATTGGAGGTCCAGAAACAAAGACTTGAAGAAAAATCACATGCTAAATCAGAACCTGCTGAAAAAAGGAATTTCAGTCAAAAGTTTTTATTGGAAATACATTTTAACTAAAAATTTTTTTTTCATTGGTCTGACCTTGTTGGGTTGTAGATTGGGAGGGAATAGTAGAGACCTCAGCTTCATGTGGAAGTATTATACAACTACGCTCATTAACGTTTATAATATTGTCGATGGCTACCCAACCACCCACAGCATCTGTTTTGAAAGCTTCAAATTGTATCTGTTTACTATATACCTCAACCTGTCCAACAAGCCATTCTGAGTCAGCAAAAAGCGACATATCGGACAATTCCCAAACAGTAATCCATGCTCCACTAGGATCTAGAGTTTTAACCAACAAATGGTTGAAGCTTCCTTCATGCTAAAAATGTATTATTTCTAATCTTAGTTCATGAGTATAAATCCAGAAAGCAGAACAGTCAAAAG
Organism: Eurytemora carolleeae; assembly: GCF_000591075.1. Lineage (NCBI taxonomy): Eukaryota > Metazoa > Arthropoda > Copepoda > Calanoida > Temoridae > Eurytemora > Eurytemora carolleeae. Next base: position 162,559 of record NW_019396024.1, read on the forward strand.
TAAATTTAAATCAGAAATTAACAGTTTGAGGTCAGAAAAAAATGCTCACTGTGCAAAAAATATATCACTGCATGCAGAACAACTTAAAAGCTGTCAAAAAAGAAAGCTTTCTCTAATGTTTTAGTTTCTTAAAATGGCCAAAAATCTTTTTCGACCATTTTTGGCTTAAAAACTTACCGGTATGTTGAACTGAAACATCATGCAAAATTTAGCATCTGTATTTACAAGTTGAGATGAAAGTATTGCAGGATTCCCTTTCAAAGCATGATTTGCAAGAACATATTTCCCCGTCGATGAACCAGAAAAATCCCCATCGGGACATTGGACTTTAGATTCATTGAATGACCCTGTGCTGCCAATAGACCACCAAACTCTAAATATTTAAAAAATAATTGTTATGCACATTTACAGAAGAAAAAAAATTGATTATAAACAAATCAAATGCGATGAGCCCCAGGTGAAAGCTGGGTATATGTTGGACTTAAAACAACCTTTTTTAAAATCTGGTCTATACTTCTTCTAGGCATATATAAACCATTTAAACCATGCGATATATTTTGTTAGCCCACATACGACATTTTAAATTATAGTGAACTTTTTAAAGAATTTTGAAGAAAATAAAACGTATTGACCCTTACTTGCTCTGTTATAACGGAACAGATAAAAACTTGTTTTTACTCTTAAAGTAATAATTACTTTAATTGAACATGCTTTAAAATATTTTGCTAGCTCTTTGCTACAAACTGAAATTTTCTAATCCATAAATTTGTTCAACCTGATGCTGAAAACCTTCGCTATTTTAAACTTAGATTATTTGAACAGAATTGATAGTTTAAAATATCTAAGTTCTACAACATTGGGTTGCAAAGATATAGGGATTAGAAAATCCGAGTTTGTGGCAAAGATTCAATTTATTTTCATGAAAAACTCCAATGTCTAGCCTTTTAGGTTTAGACGATAAACTCCATGGTTTATATGATGAACTCAAAATTTCAGGAAATATATTTCAGGGTTTAGATGATAAACTTCTAGGTTTAGATACTAAACTTCTGGCTTATTGTTATGTATAAACCTCTTTATATCATTGCAAATTCCAGACATAAATCCTAGGGATATCAAGGTCAACTATTTGCCCCTCCTCTATCAAGGGTCTTCGCAAAGGCTTCATTTTCGATCCCATTACCAGTTTCATAAACTACCTAACTCTGTTTCTTCATACAGTTTAATGTCTATCTCTCAGAGTTCAAATGAATGGAATTAATCAGTTTATATTTTATTGGTATAAATACATCTGTTGAAGTTTATTTCTGTCTTATTCAATCCTATGACCCCCCAAAACATGCTGAAAATATTTATGGCCATCAAATATAGTTTTTTGTAATCAAAAGAGTTATATCTATCTATCTATTCCGTAATCTGAATTTTTATTTTAGGAAAACGTGAATTGGCGGAAAATAGATAGTTTGAAAGCCAAAATATTAAAGTAATAACCAAAGGAATTGAGTCTTTGTATCAAACTCTAATTTTCTAATACCTATATTTTTCCACCTGATGGTGTAAACCTTTGATATTTCAAACTTAGATTTTTTCATTTAACAGAATTCATAGTTTGAAATATCTAAGGTCTACGGCATTGGATTACAAAGATATACTGATTAGAAAATCATAGTTTGTGACAAAGACTCAATTCCTTTAACAAAATGTAAAGGAGGACAATTTTATCTCTTTATAATGTTTCTTACATGTTCTCTCTCTTAATTCTCTTAATCTATATTATCATATTTTTTTATTTATTATTTATTCTTTTGCATCTACTTCTTATTTTTGTTTCTTCATTTTATTTGGTTTTTTTATAACTCTTTTTCCTTTCACTATTTCATTCTAATATTTTCCTTTTCACTGTGGATATCTTTTGCTTGTCTATTTTCATCCTTTTATCCTCATTTTCCTATCTTTGATACATTTATTTCATACGTTTTTGCAGTTGTGTGTTCTAATACAAATCTTTCCTCTATATAATTCTCTTTGATACTCTTTTAAAATTTGTATTTTCAATTTTTCTTTATTTGAAGTATTTTAATTCCCCAAATAATGTTTTTTTTTCTCAATTAATATTTAAACTATCTTATACATTAATAAAAATCGGCGATAACTTGAAATTCGTTAGACTTATTGTAAAATTTAATTTTGAAGTGCGTTCAGATTTTTGTGAAATCGGATTCTGACTCCCTAAACCATGGTAAAGAAAAATTTTAAGTTTCACAGTGACACAAGATCGAACTTTTGGGTCGATTTAGAGCACAGTGGTACATGTGACAGATGTTTTAATATTAACTTTTTCAAGGGTTTTTCAAAAATGTTAATTTAAGATCTGTAGCTTGAGTAAAAACAAAGGTATTAGCTATTTAACAAACATTTACACGGACTGTCCTGAACCCTACCATTATCCATTAAAAAATGTTTTAAAAAATCCTTTAAATAAATATCTTTTAAAAGTCAAGAAAGATTAAAAATGAGAGTGCTAGGGCTAGGGCTTACCTGTTTTCATCATCTTGGTTTGAAGTCCATCCGCAATTACTATTTTCAAAGTCACAGACTGGGAAGTCCTCTCCTTAACATGATTAGTTATGCATAGATCTAACATACAAGACCAGAATAATTGAAATTGAATAATTATAAAAAAATTGATAAACATTTTGCCTTTCTATATATCATTAATTATTAGCTGAAGTACCCGGCGTTGCCCATGGAATTTTTATAAAATTGAATTAGATTTTTGAAAAAAAATGTTCAGCCTATTTTACTCCTAGGGTTCCCTTAAATATTTTCAGCCCATTAGGCCCAAAGCTATGTCTATAGTTGACATTTAAATATATATACATACATACATACATACATACATACACCTATATGAGTTTTATTATATAGATATGCCTGCTAAAGAATATTAAATCAAATGTCTTGTTGCAGTTTACCAGGTGTTGTTCCTGAAGTTGTAACAGGAGCCTCTGTAGTTAATATTGCTTCTTTAGGTAAAACTTCACAATCATTTTCTACCAGTGTCCCCTGTATATTATCCAGAGCAATGTATCCTACAGGGTGTAGCTCATGAACAGCCTAGGGTTAACATATTTAAACATTAGTAACCTGTACAAGAGATTTCAAAGTTAAAATTTGTTTAGCTTTTCAATTTTACTTCTTTTGTTTAAAATGTTTACAATGTAGATGACGATGAAACTTTACCTCAAAAAGTATAAGTTTAGAGTTGACTTGAGCTTGTCCTACCATCCAACGATTATCGGCAAACATGGCATGATCTGTTAGCTCCCAAACCGTTTTTAACAACCCTTCGCTGGTGTTAGTTCTTATTCTAAAGCTTGTAAATCCGCCATCCTTCTTTATACATGAAAAAGACATTTCAGTACTGCCATAATATTGTAAAAAAATCACATTATACTTACAAATATATTAAAATCAAAACGCATGCAGAAGATTTCTGATATTTTTGATTCTGTTGAACTTAAAGTTGCGACAAGACTGGGGGGGCCTTCATCGGTTCCTTTGCTAAGGAGCATATAATACCCTGAAAAGATATTTTTAAGTTTATGAATAGATTTAATAAAAATGAAAACAAACCTTTTTTATCCTCAACAATATCTCCTATTGGACAATTTTCTCCTTTACTTTCAAACTCTTCAGAATTTCCTCTGCTCCAACGTAATCCGTTTCCCTTAACATGTATAAAATATTATAGGAAAAAATGTACACATGCTTCTGGAAATTTGAGCTATAGCCTTCTTTGGTCTTTAAAGTCTTGATGCCAGAAATCAAAATAAAGTAATTTTGCTTAAAAATTATTTGATGTAAATAGAAATAGTTCAAAGAAATTTGTAGATTCTTCACATAGATTTTTTTAGAAAATGTTGTGGCTAACCCTGTTCAGAAGATCAATGAGAAATTGAGAAAGCCATAACAGGAAATAGTATATGTGACCGGAAATGACTTGTGCAGTACACAATTTAAGCGTGCACAATTTGTACTTCCGTGTTATTACAATTTAGTTTTTGTTTTGCTTCCTTGGAACAAAGAAGCCAAAATACATTCGAACTTTTTGTTTTTATGTATACAAATTTACGATTTTGTTTCAGATTTGGCCGCCGTCCCACCGAATTTCCCGCTGTGTCACAGATTTGGCCGCAGTGCCACAGATTTGGCTGCCGTGTCACAGTTTTGGAGTCTATGCCATAGATTTGGCCACCTTACCACAGATTTGGCCACCATGCCACAGATTTGGCTGCCGTGCCACAGATTTGGTCTCCATGTCACAGATTTGGCAGCTGTGCTACAGATTTGGCTGCCGTGCCACAGATTTGGCCGCCATGTCACAGATTTAGCAGCTGTGCCACAGATTTGGCCGCCCCACCACAGATTGGGTCGCTGTGTCACAGATTTGACAGATGAGCAACAGATTTGGCCGCTGAGCCACAGATTTGACTGTTGTGCTACGGATTTTGCAGCCATGTCACAGATTTGGCCACCACGCCACAGATTTGGACATCATGCCACAGATATGGCCGCCTTGTCATAGATTTGGCAAAGATTTGAAGGCTATGCAAAGGATGTGGCTGGTGCCTCAGATTTGGCAGAGAGATGCAAAACGCTATGGAGATGAGCGGAAAATATTACTGCTTTGTTAACATTTGATTTCTGTGTTGCAAGTTATTAGAATGCTTCAGGAGCAAGAGCATTAATCATGCATCGGGGGTGTTTAGGGCAGGCATTTAGCAAAAAGCGGGTAAAAATGATATTCTGAAACTTGCAGATTTTGGTCTATGTGCCATTTAAAGCCTTGGAGTTAATCCTGGTTGAGATATTGCCTAAGGGGCCTTTAGAATCTGAGAAGTTAGTCCTGGTTGATCTTGGTAACGAGTATACCTGGATAGACACGTCTCGATTAAATTGTTATGGAGTAGGTATTTTCTACAGGCAGTCAAATTTTTTTCATAGCTCATAATTTTTCCAAATTCCAAACAATCAAAACGCTAAGGAGATATTAAGAAAATATGAGCTAGGCAGATAGTGTTCTAAAACATGGTCGAAGTAGAGAATCAAAATAATTTTGTCCACCCTTCAAAACTCAAAAAGGGAAAAATTATAGTTATACAAATCTTATTCTTGACTAAGTGTGTATACACAGTACATATATACAGTATATACACATATAGATACCTCATTAAACCATGAGCACATGTCATTTGTGAAGGTACAGTCTGGAAATGTATCATGACTGCTAGTTGTTGTTGTTGTAGACGGGTTGATAGCTGCACCAGGGGGTGATATCGGGCAATCCTCGTTTTCAAAATCTGTTCTCAGTGTGTAGTCATCAAAAGCAATAAAGCCGGGCCCAAAATTTTTCCTCAATGCAACAATCCGAATCTATATAAAAATAAGTTCGTTTAAAATGCAAATGGTAAGAGTTTACAATGTTGAATAAATATATACAGGCAAAAATTTTTTTTTGATGATGATTAAATTATAGCAGTATAACCTTAAATTTAACAGACATATCTAATTTAACTTGTCCTAGTTTCCATTCCTAGAAAAAAAGGTTGTTAAAATTTCTAAATTTTAATTAGAAATAATCTGTACTTGTTCGCTGGTCTCTTTATATCTCCAAATATCAGTTGGAATACCAAACTCATCCTCTACACTGATATATAAATCTTGTAGCATGTTCTCATCCTGGAAACAAACATCTGATATTTCAAAATTAAATGGAATTCATAGTTTGAAATGTTATAGGTCTACGACATTGGGTTACAAAATTATAGGGCAGGAAATTTGAATTTGTCGCAAAAACTCTTTCTTTTCATAAAAAAAACAATCTTGATGAAAAAAATCATCATAAATAAAATGGAATAGTGATTTTTTTATACATTGCAGAAAATCGTGAAATCTACTATAACGACGAAATCTTAAAACTAAAACACTCAGTTGTCCTTTTGATTACATCTGAAAGTTCCGCATATTATTTAGATTTTGTTTTAGCGTAACTTTTTAGTATCTTTATTGTTGGTGATATTTACCAAAATCATGAACCAGAATGAAAAACATCTACTGATATGATTGTCCTTGAAGTTTGGTTGGAGGAAGGAGGATATAAGATACGAATATGCACTTGTAATGTTTGTATCCTCTTCCATGTTCAACCAAAGAAATTTTCCTAAAACATTAGATCTAGTAATAAATTTATTCATGGGGTTAATAGACGTAGAATGACATACACCTCTTCTGTTACTTCTTGTACAATAACCCCTTAAAATTTGTCTTTTTAATGTTTCAAGCTTAATGATATCGTGTTGAGACATTTGAAAGATAACAAATTATACATGTCATTATAGATGTAAGGTACAACATCAATATATCGTTAATTTCCACGAAATAATGAAATGTCCTCTCTACTAAATTCTTCTATGGAGTGTCTACTGTCCATGTATGAAATGTCTTTTCTTTTAAATGTCTCAACACCCTTTAACAAATATATGTATATATATATCTTTATATATTTTGATTTTTCTCTCTGATGCCTATGAAATGTCTAAATATATAATCAATTTCTATGAACTATCCCAATACCCTATAATATATGTTTGATGTAGTGTGTAACCTAACATTGTTAATTACCATAAATAGCGGACCTTTTTTTACCTTTAGTGTTCTGGAGATGATCTGAAGGAGGTCCTAGACCTCCAGTAGTTGAAACTTCTTCTGAATTCATTCTATAACACAATTATAAAACTTAAAAAAACATTAAAACTTATCCCAACAAAAATATTCAGCCCTCTCGGCCTGCAGTCGTTTGGCCAGCTATGGCTATCATACATGTGACAGAAACAATCTCAAGGAATAATAATTGTCTTAAACATTTTTTTAAAAAGTGAATATTTGCAAATCATCTTTTTTCCATCTCATAATCTGAGTTCGTTTCCCTTATGTCCATATGACAGCCCATATTTTTATTTTGAATAATCTTTTTGTTTGTTTATTTTCTTGTGGTTTTTAACAATTTTTTAATTTTTTTTTTATCGATTTTAATGGTTATTTTATCATTAGAACTGACGAGGGTCAACCCAGACCGAAATATATTTTTAATAAATGTGGAACTAACATCTACTTTTTTTACTCTACAGAGGTTTGGTCCATCACCATCATCGAATTTTCAATAAATATATATATAAACGAACAGCTTCATTATATTGATAAACATATTTTTATTTTGTAGTTATTGCAATAATATTTCAGTAATCATATCTGCATCCTGAACAAAATCTGAAATCTCATTCATTGTAAATAATTTGTAATTGTGTAGAAAAATCCTTCTACAACTGTTACTACAAACGTTAGACTAAATCTTCATCTTTAAGGTTACCTCTGAAACATCCATTTTGTTTCGTTAAAAGTAAAAATACAGAAGTCGTTTTCAAATCCACAAGTTTCGTCCTCAGTATGAACTCCTGCAACAGTAAACAATAGATAATCTATTTTATTCATAAAATGTTGAAAATTTAGACAACTTTGGTCATGTAAAATGAATAGGTAGAAAATGCGTAGTATCTCAAAAGATTCCCAGGATGACGAAAAAAAAATTAAATTGTGTTAACAATCAAGGTTTAAAACTGCATTGTAAAAAGTTCTCAGGAAAATATTAGTTTACACCTTAAATCAAACCAAGAGATTTTACAGAAATTAATAACGAGGATTTCTTTAGCTAGGGGGGGGGGGGGCGAATGTGAAGTTCATGAACTTAATCAATAGTCTCGAGTTTAACCTGTAAATTTCCGTTTTAATTGTAAAAGCTATAAAGGGCTGCCGCTAAGTTATCAGACTAAACTTTTTTTTAAATGCACTTTTTTAATGTCATAAATATTCTTTTATAATTCAATTACAGAGTGCGGAAGAGAAATACTTTATATTTTCACAAAAAAAAATAATATTTTGGACTTAGTTCTTTAGTATTACAAGCTATTACCTAATAGGTTCGTGATTACTAACAAAAATATGATTTTATAGAATTCCATTTTCAGAAATCTTAATTTAAAACTGCAGTCACACAAGGAGGTTAGATAGACTGATTAAACTGGAATGTAAGAATGCAAAAGAGGGGAGTTCATTTCGATAGTCAATTGATAACATGAAACCACAAGCAACAAACATTTACATGAAATTGAAATCTCAAAACCACAAACTTCACAGTCAACATGACAAATATAAAGGTTGTTAACATTTGGGATTTAATTAACATGAAATTTCGATTATATAACGATATAAAAGAAGGGGAGATTTTCAAATATTTTTCTAATGCAATGTATTAATTGTATAGGTTGCAGCCTGCAGAAAGGTTGAAAACAAATGTTTCAATTGAGCTACAGATCTAAAACTTACATTTTTGAACAGCCATTGAAAAATTAATTTCAAATCAGGTGTCACATGTTTATCCTTTCCCTACTGATATCTCCTCTAAACCAAAATAGACTCTATTTAGGGGCATACTGGCGGGGGGGGGGGGGCGAGATCCCCAGGCCCTAAGCAGGGGCGTACTCAGAGAGGCCTTAAACATGCCCCCTAGCCCCCCCCCTGGCCCATACATATTGTTTTCTTATCAGATCTCTCCTTCAAACAAAACTAGCAGAAAAAAGTATTGTTTCTAAAAAAAGTATTTAAACTAGAGATAGGAAAAGACATTTTTGAAAATGAAAAACTCAACTTAAACTTAAATTCTATGAGATGAAAAAGGACAGAGGTCCGGAAAATAATTATGACTTGTAAAAGTTTCCGTTTTGAAAAAAAGTAGGGGTACAATTGTAATCTATATAATAAAGCTCTTCGTTCATTTATATGTTTGCTATGGCCATGGCCAAACGGCTGAATCAATTGGGCTGAATTTTAGTGAAGAAACTCATGGATTCCCTTGGGGATATCATAAGCTAAATAAATTATAAGTTGTTTTTTATTAAATTCGACTTTTAAAATTCCACGGGCAACGCCTGGCACTTCAGCTAGTTTGTAATGAAAAGAAAACGGCGGTGCAATGAAAATTAATTCCTTTAAAAAGAATGATGTTTTACTACCTTCAAACTCAAGCCTTCGTGGCTCGGCATTTAAAGATAATTTTTTTATTTAGCTATCCTTGATCGCGCCCATCCGATTAGGATGAATGTGCATTCTAAATAAATTTTTCATTCGTACTTCTGTCATGGCGGCTCTGGTCAATGTATACAATCTTCTTAGTGCACTGAATGAACAGCAAACTATTTTTTTATGTTCTTCACTCTTGAGTTTAAGATTTGAAAACTCTGAGTTCTAGAGGGGGGGGCACTGTCCCCTTGCCCCCCCCTGTATAACGCCCTTGATAATATGGACTTAAACAAGTGGAGGTTCTGCACCGTAGATGACTAATTGGATGTGGTTGAGGGATAAAAATCAATTCACTCTTAATTTGAATTTTTTTTCATTCTTCTTTTCCTTCATTCCATTCCCATTTCATTCTCTTATTCTTTACTTCAATTCTTTTTTTTTTCTATTCTGTTATTCATGCCTGATTTTCTTTCCTTTTCTCCTCTTCTTTTTTACTTTTCTTTTTTTTCGATGTTCTCTTTTTTTTCTTAATTTGTTTCTTTTTCTATTTTCTTCTCTTCTAATCTTCAACTCTATTCTTCTTCAACTCTTCAACTCTTCTATTCTTTTTCTCTTATTCTGTTCTCTTCATCACTTCAATTCTCTTCTCTTCTTTGTTTCTTCTCATCTTCTGTTTTTCTTTTGTTCTTCTCTTCTTCTGTTCTTCTGTTCTTCTCTCCTTTTCTCCTCTTTTTCTTTTCTTCTTTTTCTTCTCTTCTTCACTTCTTCTCTTCTATTCTTCTTTTCTTCTTTTCTTCTTTTCTTCTTTTCTTCTTTTCTTCTTTTCTTCTTTTCTTCTTTTCTTCTTTTCTTCTTTTCTTCCTTTCTTCTTGTCTTCTTTCCTTCTTTTCTTCTTTTTTCTTTTTTTCTTTTCTTCTTTTCTTCTTTTCTTTTTTTCTTCATTTTCTTCTTTTCTTCTTTTCTTCTTTTCTTCTTTTCTTCTTTTCTTCTTTTCTTATTTTCTTCTTTTCTTCTTTTCTTCTTTTCTTCTTTTCTTCTTTTCTTCTTCTCTTCTTCTCTTCTTCTCAATTCTTCTCCTCTTGTCTTCTCCTCTATCTTCTCTTATTCTCTTATTCTCTTCTTCTCTTCTTCTCTTATTCTTTTATTCTCTTATTCTCTTATTCTCTTATTCTCTTATTCTCTTATTCTCTTATTCTTCTCTTCTTCTCTTTCTCTCCTTTTCTCTTTTTCTCTTTTTCTCTTTTTCTCTTCTTCTTTTCTACTCTACTTCTCTACTTCTCTTCTTCTCTCTGATGGATAGATAATTTCTCCGTACATTTAACGATCAATATAGGAGACGTTAAGTTGTCGACCAATGTAGTTAATGGGAGTTATGGAAGTCATGGAAGGAACGGCCTCAGATCCCTCAGAACTTCGGTTTAGGTATCGAAGACGAGATTCCCGCCAACCACAGTTGTTCTACGCGGTATTCTTCAGTTTGACAGCGCAGGAGGAGCACTCCAGTCCAGTCCAGTGGCAGTCCGCTCCAAATAGAAATTTGTAGGCCAGATTCTAGAAGCTCAGGCTGTGGAAAACTCAGCCTTTAAAGAGTCATATTTGGAGATTTTATTTTCGGGTCCGGGTATATTCATAGAGAACGATGGGTCTGTCCTAGTGAACGATTTTTGGACCCCCTCCCCCCTCCTATCAATTTTCTACATGCCCATTTATTTTTCAGCAAATTTATTACTATTTATTTTTTGTTATTTAGGGTTAGGTTAGGTTAAGACACTTTCTGGGCCGAGCGCTGCGGCTAGGATGGGCTAGGGGGCCGTGCGCTGCGGCCACGGGTTAGGTTAGTTAAGACAATTATTATTTCTTTTTTATTATTTAGGGTTAGGTTAAGTTAAAACACTTTCTGGGCCGAGCGCTGCGGCTAGGAATGGCTAGGGGGCCGAGCGCTGCGGCCACGGGTTAAGTTAAGTTATGACACTTTTTTATTTAGGGTTAGGTTAAGACACTTTCTGTGTTGAGCGCTGCGGCCAGGACAGGCTAGGGGGCCGAGCGCTGCGGCCACGGGTTAGGTTAAGTTAGGACACTCTCTGGGCCGAGCGCTGCTGCTAGGACAGGCTAGGGTGGCGAGCGCTGCGGCCACATGTCTTACTTTTGAGATCCTCTTTCATTTAAAAAAATCTCTCTCAAGTAAATTACATAGAAGGTAAATTACGTGGCTCAATCCTAGAGAAAGATTTTTTTTAATAAATAGGCTGGGGCTGGCTGGGGGGCCGAGCGCCGCGGCTAGGACAGGCTAGAGGGCCGGGCGCTGCGGCCACATAACCAATTACATTCATGTGTTACATCTGAGATCCGTGTACAAAAGTGATTGGAGGGGGGGCGGGGGGGTAAAAATCGTTCTCTAGGAAATTACCGATTATTGAATCCTCTTTCACCCCCTTCATAAAAAATGCACAGAAGTGAAATATTATGTATTATTCAGGGTTGGTTAAGTTCAGACAATTTCTGAGCCTTAGGACAGGCTAGAGAGCCGGGCGATACATATTTAACATTCAAGATCATCTTTGAATAAATTATTTTGTTAAGTAATTGCGTATTTAAGTATAGTTTTAAAGATCTGCACTGTATAACCTTTTGGCGTTTCATGGAATATGACATTTCGGCTACCTTTAAAGTAAGGTTCGATTGGTTTATAATAAATAAATTTAATTAACACAAGTTTAATTAAATATCTAAATGAAACATGGATATATAACGAAATCAAATATTCAAGATAATAAAGAAATTGAAACACTGTTTAGTGTTTATCTATTCTTTAGTAATACGGTTGGTTCTTGTTCTTTTAACAAAGGTGGAGTCAGTTTTAGTCTACAAATCTATTAGTCATGATGACATTAGTTTAAACTATTCTGTCATAGGTTTAATACTCCTAGAGATCGGTGAGACTGCACATAATTGAGTAAAATTAAAAAAATACTCTATACTGAGTTAATGTGGAGGGAAAGAGTCAGTGGCAAAATTAGGGTAAAATATCACAGAGATTACCTTTTTTAGTTTTTTACCTCCTACGATTTAAGCTTTTCTCCTTTTTTACCAGAGTGTTAATTAATTTTTTGAATTTGGGCAAAAATTTAGATTTTAAGAACAATAATTTCCATCATTATGAAGATAGAAGTAAGAAAATATTATATCTATTTGTAGATAAAATGACAGCATTAGAAGAGCGTCAGCTGAAATATATTAACACAGGAATTGATTTTGTTCTGACAAGTATTAAGGTAAAAAGAATGGAAAAAGAGAACCGTGTTTTTCGATTTGATTTTAAAGTTTTGAAAATTGTGGATTTGTAAGTAAAGTAAGGGGCAAAAACTTCGGGGTTAATGATTCTTAGAAGTATATGATATTGGTTATGGNAAATAGTAAAAGTTCTGAAATAAAAACTTGATTAATAAAAGGTTTCAGGCTTTAGGTATTTTTCCACAAATTGGAGAGTTATGTTAATAACAAACACAATCTATGGTTAATTAAATACATTTGAATGCCTTTATTTTTTGTTAAGAAACATATGAAGAACTTAAAGGGGCTAAGTAAGAAGAAAAATATATTGAAAATTCTTCTTTTGTTCAGAAAATCAGTAAATTTTAAAGAAATGTTCATGTCCTGGATCCGGATACATTTATTTTCAGTGCGGATCCCGGATCGGGATCTGTATCAAAATTAAAGGAATCCCAAGCACTGGAATTTTATGAATTTTTAATCCAATTTACATTATCAGATAAAGGTTTTTTCGGTAAGTTTTGCTGCCTCATGTTTTAACCTAACTTAAAACAAAAATACAATTTCTGGATCAATTCGATTTTTTCCGCAATCTTGGTATCTCTGGCTTAATCTGTAATTACATCTGGTGTCTAATCAAATGTAAAACGTTTATTTTTAAAATCCTTGGAACATCCTTTAACTCCCACGCAGGGTCCATAAAATTCCGTTTCTGATCCCAAATGGTATCGGGGTTGAAAGTACATTTAGTAGAGGCATGAAAATATACTCTCTGTGTAATTGTGAACTTTGGTAAGGTTTGTTTGTGCATACCTACACATATAAAGTACTGCATTTGGAGGGTTGAAAATATATAGGAGATAAATTATGATATACAGAAAAATATACATTCTCTTGCAGTATAAGCATAAGTAAAGTGATACATTTTGTTGGCTGTGCCATGGGTTTAACATTTTTTTTTATAAATCATTCTAACACTTGGCAGAAAAAGACCTACTGCGCCAATAATATAACTAATATACCTGGTATCCTATGTCAACATTTGTCTCAAGATTTCATACACACATACATTATGACGCTCTGGTTTATATACAAGAAAAAGAACTTTCGTCATTCGTCTGTAATCTTCGTCATATTGATTGAAAAGCAGTGCTTAGGATCCGGATCCGCTAAATCAATAAGATTTTGGCTTCCTAGATTAGGATCCGCAAAAATCTGCAGATCCAAGGGGCAAAATATAAACCAAATACTACAATAAAAAAGTTCACTCTCAAAACCCAAATGACCTGAATCCTGAATTCGCACTGGATCCTCTTTTTTCAGGATCCGGATCCGCATCAAAATTAAATGGATCCTAAGCACTGTTGAAAAGTATTTATATTTCATAGGCGGTGCTTGATCACCTGGATGGAACTGAGAAGGTAAATCAAGTTTAGGCAAAAGTGAAGATATACATTATATTTTCATCTTCTTTTACTAGTTCTAGCAAGTACGCAGTTCTGATAAGTAGTTCTAATGTAAAAACAAAAAAAGCAAAAACTCACAAAGTTTAACGTTTGATTAATTGATTTTAATAATTAACCCAAACATTGTGACCTGAACTAGCCCATCATGTTTTATTTGATATCACCAATAAATGATAAAGTTGTCATGGACCGTTTTGAAAAATATTTTTTTTTTGCGGGGGGGGGGTCAAAAGATTTAAAATCATATTTGACGAATTTTAATGATCTTAAGGTAATGCAGAACAGGCTATATACAGAAAAGTAAAGTACAGGCCTCAAAAATATCTTTTTGCGTCTGATTTTTAATCATAGAGTTACTAAAAGACTGCATTGATAACCACATAAAGGTGGATTACGGAATTGCAATCAATAACAGATCTAATCAATTAATAAAAGGTTTTACTTTTTCTGCTTTTTGTGTTATTGTAATACGACTAGTAAAATGACCAATTATCCAAATGTTTAACATGTATCTAATTCAAAATTTTATTTACATATTGTATTTTTATGTATATGAAATATTTTCTTAAGAACAATTTGAAAGAAGAGAAAAAAAATCGTTTAATCTGAATTTCAATCAAATATTGAACTTATCTCAAATTGTTTATTTTTTTATTTTGATATTTTGAGGACAATCAATACATTGGGATAATTTGTTCAACCTAACTGTTGTTTCAGCAAAGTGTGACAATTTTTTTTTTGTTGTAAAATGCTATTTTTGAATTTCGTTATTTAAAACTCTGTGCCCCACCGAATGGTTTTATTCTTCAATCGTAGCGTATTTTACCCACTAAAAAAAACAGAAAAGAAGCACTGTTCAGAATGATTACCTGGAGATGCAGAAGAAGTTGGTAATCGACTATATAAAGATGGAGATCGAGTATAAAACTGGCAGAGACATTCTTAAACGGTAAAAGAACTTCTCTCTTCAACATTTTAACTACTCAAACTCAGGTTCCAATAAAAACAGGTTGAAATCCTAACAGTAACACAATTTGTGAATGAAAATCATACCAAGTTTGTTTGGCCAGATGCATTTTTTAAAAAATATAATGAAAACTATTTTGTTGTGACATAACATAAAATAATTTTGGGACTAATAAAAAAGAGCCTTTTTTCCTAAAATTTCTTCATCTTCTTAACCAGTAACAAATAAAATTGAAATCAGTGTGATATAATAAAAATCGGCTGATAAAGGCATCCAAGGTCGGGCAAAAAAATTGCCTCTGAGACGGATCTCAAGATTTTTGAATAGTCCCAACGTTCTAAAACTACAATTTATTGCGGGTTTATAATTCTATTATATTTTTAAAAATATGTTTTCCCCAAATCTCAAAAATCTTTTAGACTACAAGTGCACCTGGATACAAAAGAGGGAACTATGGACACTGATATGGTTAAAGAATTTGAGGTAAAACCTCTTAATTTGTTTTTTTGAATCTGGATCCATGTATGCATTGAGGATACCCTGGAAACATAACTTTTCTTTATCAATTTGGATCGGGAATAGAGGAAAGGGATGGATTTTTTAATCTTTCATATTTTATCTTTATATTTCCAATATTGTTTTCTTTTACAGTTTAATTTTGTATTGAAGTAATATCGTACCTCTGACTGAGTGGTCAGAACAACAGTAAACAGCTGGTTAAAGAAGTAATGACTAATATTTGTCGGTTAGAATAAACTGGCTGAAGAGTTGAATGAAGAGAAGCTCAGTATGAACGTTATTAGGAAGCATTCTAGATATATGGAGATGGAACAGATCATTTCAGGTAAACAATGAATGGGGAGTGTCAGGAGAAAGATCTGAAAGCCCCCCCCATTTTGGAGAACCCAGACCGCCACCTTAAATTAGCTCCAAGGTTTCAATTGATACCTTGTGGTTTGCTTTAATGCTTAGTTGTTTCTTCTTTGCAATACGGTGTGTTTGAGAGTGGGGCTCAGTAAATTGGGGGAAATTTGTGGCGCTAATAGGAAGAGGGGGTACTTCTGGCTTCTTAAAATCGGTTTTTAAAATATGAAGAGAACATTTTTGGATCTTGCTTGGTTTTGTACTATTTTTTTTACAGAGCAGGGATGTATATTTTCTCGTAAAAGTATTTCCCCCTTTTGATTTTTTTTTCTTTTTTTCCTAGATGTTATGTAATCTTCCGCTTTCGCGAAGTCGCAAACATTTTTCAGATTTTTTTTTCGCTGATTGGGGAAAATAAATGTTTTTTAGTGGTAAATAAATGAATTTTTAGCTGAAAAAATTTGCCTTTCCATGTCATTTTTTTTATCTTCTCTCCAAATCATCTAAAACATATCCCCACCCCTCTTAAAAATATACACCTCTGGCGTAGAGGGAAAGGGTTGGGGCTTGGAATCTATACCTTTTTTGGTTGTAAATTGCACTTGCAAAAGATTTCAATCCATCTTTAATCTTAGAACCACCTGTGTAAGCAACTGCAAGTTGATCTTGGATTTTTTTGTTAGTAGATAATTTCTCGTAGATATTATTTTATTTGTTTAGCCAAGACTGGTAGTTTAGAAGATGAGGATATTGTTGGAGAGACAAATGCATATATTGATCCCTGGTCCAAGAAGAATATAGAGATCCCTGTTCGGAATAAAGTGTGCTCACATATTTACGATAAAGCTACGGCTTTGAAAATGTGTTCAAGAACTAAAGGAAATTAGCGGAACAACAATATATGTAAACTCTGAGTTAAATAAGCTACTTTAATATAACGGGGTGGTCAACGTTTTTTTAAATGACCACTAAAAAGGTCCAAGTGATATTTACGATTCAGTTTATCCTAATATCAAACATTTATCTTAGTTTTCGGGAAAGGGGCGGTAGTTTCAAGGAAAATATTTAGACGAGCTTTATATCTTCAAGTTTTTTAATTATTATTTTATCAACCGTATACTTAATTATTTGTTGATCCCCGTAATCAGGCAAGGTCAAGTGTCCTGTGGTAGGGTGCTCTAACAATAATGTCCGGTCCTCAGATCTACAAGAAGACGCGCAAATTAAACGCGCTATTCAAAACCAAGCAACATAATTGAAAGACGCTCTGCTTTAAGTTTTTTTTTACAAGACTTCTGACTGTAGCCTAAATGTTTCAAACCGTTTTGGTTTAGGGCTTATTTTTTAGTTTGATAATGTTTCAGATAAGAAAAATGAGTTCAGAAGAAGTTTTGAAACTGGTGACTTGTACAGCTCCAGTGAACATTGCTGTGATTAAGTATTGGGGGAAAAGAAATGAAACTCTGATTCTCCCGGTTAATGATTCAATTAGGAAACTAAATTATTTAAATATTTTGTCTTTTTATTATCTCAAAACTAACATCCAAAGCCGTCGACCATGAGCGTAATTATTCAAAAGTCCTATTTTTTTCGCTCAAAGTTTTCAACGATGAAAAAAGAATAAACTCTAATATTAAATGTTTGGTTTAGTGTAACTCTGAGTTCGAATCAAATGAACGCAAAGACGACCGTTACGGCTTCTCCAAGCTTTACCGAGGACAAAATCTGGTTAAATCGTGAACTCCAGGTAATAAATCTAATTCATTTTGCATTCAATATTATTTGATTTGTTGTCCTTTAAGTGTTTTCTTTAAGAATCAAATTCGAAATACTTTGATTCTAGGAAGCGCCAATTTTGTTTTAATGACCTTTTTCAACATATTTTCTCAGATCAAGTCTGGTCGACTTTCTCTATGCCTTGAGGAAGTTAGATCAAATGCACATATGATTGCAAACGCGCCAATTTTTTTTAATGACCTTTTTCAACGTATTTTCTCAGATCAAGTCTGGTCGACTTTCTCTGTGCCTTGAGGAAGTTAGAGCAAATGCACGTATGATTGCAAACCCCCCTGTGAATCCTGAGTGGAAGGTTCATGTTTGCTCTGAGAACAATTTTCCTACAGCTGCAGGTTAAAAATCTACGTTCACTAAGGATGTTGTTATAATGTTTAGTTTATGAGTATCCTGAAAAATAGTTTCTCACGCCCTTGTCCTCTGTGGGATGAAGTATTTTTTTATCTTAGAAATTTAGCTTCTGATAATGTGATTAATTTGTGTGAGGGTAAGATTTTTTTGGGAGGGATACGTCAACAGTAAACTGTTATACTGAACAATAGACAAGCGAAGGAGGGAACCCACGGACGCCATGAGCCTCCGCCATGCAGACACGAGCCTCCCAGATTTGCTAGGCAGACCAAGCCTCCGCCAAGGAGTAAGAGCTTACGCTATACAGCACTAACTTCCTTATAACTGTTTGTGCATTCTTGCCTGGTTAGTGGTGCAAAACCAGGGAGACTTCACGCGCTAATGCGGAGCGCTGGTTAACTGTGCCCATTCTCACTCGTTTATCTCTGCAATTATTCACAATTTGAGCCATATTTCTTATTGTCTCTTATGCTGCAGTAATCATACGGTGGAAACTGAAATAAAGAATAAAAGTTATTATTTAACCAACCGTATAACTCGTACTACACATTTACATTTATAAATCTGTGCCACCCTTTACATTTTGAATTTGCTCGTCAAGAAATAAAATAAACAAAATATTTTCAGAGTAATACATTAAACTTACATTTGGTGCATCAGTTGGTTTTCACTTCATAGTCTTTCAAAGTTTTATCTCTCAAACCAGCACAGTCTTGAGCTTCAGATTGAGCAAATCCTCTCCAACCAACAGAACCGGTACAGGCAAGGTTCCTGCACAAATACCCTGTAGTCCCCGTAAATTCTTAGTCAGACCAATAAAATTTTAGGAATCAAACAAACTCTTACTTTGGTTTAATTGATGGATTGGTTCAGTGCCGCTAGCACATCCATCCTCTCTTCAGGAAAAGAGTAAGAGCTATCTTGTTCAGGTTTCACTGCTGAGCTCCACGTCTCAGGGTTCCTTCTCAGGGATATAAGATCAAGGAATACAGGTCGCAAAGATCCACGTCTCCGACTACCGGTTCCAATCCTTTCTCCAGAGCAGATGGAAAAATGAGAGCCACGTCTCGATAAAGCAAATCTAAATATTCCATACTTAGAATGTAGTTCACTTTTAGGGAAAGGTTTCATCAATTATCAATCTCTTACTTTATAAATGGTGATGCTTTATAGACGCCTCAAACGTCTTCATCAGCAATCAGGTCTAGAATAGATGTGGTTCCAGAGCTCACAGTCGCGGGGTGCAATTACACATCAACATCTCCAGGTTCACTACAGGTCCGAATAGCATCTACTGTTAATCCCAGGCTTAGAAGAGAACAACGTCTTCAGATTTCAGCCTAAACAATTCCCTGTATTTACAAGTGAACCTTTCTAACGGAGCAAATATTGATTTTGGGCTTACTTGGGACAGATTGATTGACAGACACCTTCTCCGACATACTCCAGGTAGGTTTTCTTGACTAGATACAGACTCCGGGTACTCCAAGTTTAAATCACCACACTGAGTCTAAATATTAGGGTTGCAATTCCAAGGAAATTTCGGAAGTATAAATGAGCTTACGTTAGTTTACAGGGTAGACAGGAAAGTTAGAACACTGGGTTGAGAAAAACACTCAGAACCAGAAAACATCATCTCGTCTCATGCCACGCACTTCTCCATGATGCTCTCCATGTACAACTCAACCTTGGCCTGTATAACAGAGATTGTAAACACCAGTAGTACTTTGATATAAAAGTTTGTTATTCACACCTTGTATTATTTGATGAGAACCTCGTCACTTCTTATAAACTCACATTATAAAATAGTAAAAGTTCTGGAATAAAAACTTGATTAATAAAAGGTTTCAGGCTTTAAAAACACGGTTTAGGTGTGGCACAGGATAATACAAATACATAATTACATTCTATTTTACTTTGAACATTGGTTTCTTTTTACTTTTGATTAATTATCTTTATTTTAAAAAAGTTCCTTGAGAAGAATGTGAACATGTTTTGACTCAATCTCAACATCTAAAGAGACACATACAGATTTCTTTTAATACAATTAAATGAGAATAAATAGGCCTTTATATATGTGTGTTTTAATATAATTATAAACGAGGTTTATTTAACTTCATCTCAGGATTCCTCCTTTGCTGCATTGTGTCCTTGTAGTGATGTGAAGGCATAGGGACGGTTGGATACCAGCTGAACCAGCACATGAAAACCTAAAGAATCTAGATATAGATTCAACACTGTTGGTTTTAACATGTAAAATAGATTTCTTTTATTTTTTTCAACATAGTGACATAAGAATTTTACTCAAGATTTATGTTAATAAATTGATTTTTATGATTTGTAACTTATTTTGACGCATAAGATTTATGTTTTACAAAAAAACATTTCTTACGCGGTAAGGAGGTTATTTGGAAATTCATTTTTTAATTGAACTTAGTTTATTTAGCATTTTAGCGTTATGCATTTATGCCCACATGCATAATTTTTGATGATTTCTGAAAAAGTTTTATCTCTCGTTCTTCGTTATCTTTCATTGAATATTTAAGCATCTAATGTTATCTTATCTGAAAATATATTGGGCGACCGAGCTACTTTATAAATTTTTTGTTTTGCTGTTTTTAATTGAGTATTTAAGAACAAGTTTTTTTTTAATCTTTATGCAATACACTTTTTTGGGAAATTTATTTAGATTCAGACAATTTGTCAACTTCAAATTTTATTTTTCTTAATCGTATAAAAATTTCAAAAAAAGGTATCGCTTAAATCAAAGATTTAAAATATAAAATTACTTACAGAATTTATTCTCTAAATGTTTTCTTTTTTGCATAGAAAATATTGCAAGTTTTATAAACCATTTCAATAGTCATAATTTGTCACTGTTTATAATAATTGATTAATACTTCTGATCTTTGATAACATTTTATACCACTTTTGAAAAAAAATGAAAAAAAAAATCTTTACATATAAAAACCAAGAATTATAAGAAGCTGTGCTGTATAGCCGAGGCTCTTACTGCATGGCGGAGACTCCGTCTGCCTAGCAAATCTAGGGGGCTCGTACCTGCACAGCAGAGGCTCATGGCGTCCAGGGGTGCCCTCCCTCGACAAGCTTGCATATTGAAGTTTCATTTTTTCCCATATTAACAATTTATACAATTTTCTTTTTTCTTCTTGCTTCATGTTTCTTGTTTCTACACTTTAAAGCCTCTCAAGATAGTTCTTCTGACATCGAGTTGTGGAGCAGGTAGGACAGAGATAAGGAGTTATCTAAATTTCGAAATTGTTTCGCTTTTAATACTTGAATCTTTAGGATTAGCAAGTTCTGCTGCTGGATATGCCTGCTTGGTTACTGCACTCTGCAAGCTTTACAATATTACTGGAGATACCTCTGTCCTTGCAAGGTATGAGAACATTTGTCATTTGGTCCTTTTTTATGATTGTCACTAAGGACTTCGTGAATAATACTCAACGCAAGCCCGAGATTCAGGTGTTTATATTCTTTATAAGATTTGATTTTTTGGAAAATCAACAATAACTAATTGGTCAATTTTGGACGTAAAAATATTTTTTTACCTAATTCATCGAGTCTTGCACCTAAACAAGATAAAAAAGATATGGAAATCCAACAGATAAAAGGTTGTTCTTCCTAAGAATCATTTTCTAAAGAAGCGCGCAGAACAAATATTCAAAAAGCTTAATGAGCTTTTTTAGATATAGAACGCAGGGCGCCCTTAGGCATACGGAAAGTCAATTTATCTTCCCTAACTTACTTAGATCCTAATTCGTATAAAAAGATCGAATTGAGGTGGCAAAGAAAGGGGGGTTTTTCATTAAATCATTTTTATTCTTTTAAAGTTTATTTTAAATGTAGTAAAACTAGAATCCGTTAACCCTATTCCCGCTGGGGGGGGGGGTTGGTTAATGGATTTTAATAATTAACCCAAACATTGTGACCTGAAGGGGGGGTCAAATTGACCCCCCCCCGCGTATCCTGGTTTTCAAGTACCCCAGCGGGGATAGGGTTAATTGCCATGTGGGTAAGTAAAATCTGAAACTAATTGAATAGGCAAGAAAATTCTACTTTTTATGCCTTTCTTCTCTTTGGGGAAGTAATAACATACAGTATTACAGTATATAATCCTACAATGATTAGATTCAAAGAGTATTAGCTAAAATATGGAAACTAGAAACAACCTATTTAAACCCAATATAAATAATCGAATTCCATAATCTTAAGAGTTCTTAATTAACAGAAATTATCTCATTCTCGTATACCTTTGGATTGTTTTTACACAATGAAGAAATAAACTTAATATTGATACAGGATGATCGTTGTTGTCTGCAGTGTGCACACAAGTTTTTTTGGCCTCTGACATTTTTAAAATTCTTAAAAAGCACGATAAAACCTATTATTTAACGTTATTTACAAAAGGATAATAAAAATTGCAGGCGTGGATCCGGGTCGGCATGCAGATCTGTTTATGGTGGATTTGTTCATTGGCAAATGGGAGTTAGGGAGGATGGAAGGGATAGTATTGCAGTACAGCTTGCTCCATCTTCTCACTGGCCGGAGCTTAGGTTAGTGTTCTACAATTAGACCCAGAGAAATTTCAATAATATAGTTAAATATACAATAAAATCTGATTCATTGTTAAGTTATTATTAATTCTAGAGTTCTTATCTGCGTTGCAAGCGACTCTCGTAAAAAAACCAGCAGTTCTGTTGGGATGAAGAATAGTGTCGAGACAAGTCCTCTTCTCAAATTTCGAGCAGAACATTGTGTCCCCAAGCGTACACGGGAGATGATTCAGGCTATACAGGTTTGGAAAAAAAACAAGCTGACATTACCAAGAAGGAAACATATATGTCGGGTCAAGGTTATTTTCCTCTCTAGAATAAGATTAGTAAATCTAACCCCACCCCCTTGTTTTTTTACAACAGCAAATGCTTGTTTAGGAACAGTTAATCTAAAAATCAAAGTTGTCCTAAAATATATATTGATTATGATTATTGATTATTGATTAACCCAGGATTAACATGAAGACTCTTAAGATTTTTAACAAAAATGTTTGAACTTATTAATTTGATGACGTACTTTAAGGACAAGAACTTTCCGGTGTTTGCCGAATTGACAATGAAGGACAGTAATCAGTTTCATGCAGTGTGTCAGGACACCTACCCACCTTGCGTTTACCTGAACCAAGCCTCTCATGCAGTTAGTTCTCTTGTTCATCAGATCAATTCAAGTTCACACAATCTTGTAGCTGCCTACACATTTGATGCTGGTCCTAACGCCTGCATTTTTCTCTTAGAGAAGGTATCATTTTGCAAATGTGAATATAATTATTGCAATTTTTAAACATTATCAATGAGAGAGGGGGGTAGAAGTGTCTTTATGTTTGAGACCTGATTTTGTTTCTAGATAATAAATCTATTAAGGCGTGTTTATATTTTCTCAACCCCCCCCCCCCCCAGATAGGTGAGGGGTTCTTAAATGATA